>NC_040025.1:6783778-6933778 GCF_000972845.2 Larimichthys crocea
ATAAAGAAGGTTGTCTTTTACCTGTATGTTTTTAATTTTGTCTGACTGATTCTCAAATTGAATTCCCCTTATTTCTCAGTCTTCACTTCACAATGGAGTTAGACCTAAACTAACAAATCAGACAAGCTCTTCTACATGTAGTGGACAGTAGTAAAAAAATAAAACAAAGCAGCAGACAGCAGTCAGCAGCCAATGGTGGCCTGATTTGGAGGCCTCATGATGCTATTGTTATGGTGCCTACGTTGTTCTCCTCACTGCAGTGAATGGTGAGGAGATGTCATTCATCCGCATACCTGCCAGTAGACGTCTTGACAGCCCCAAGATGATTTTGACCTGATTACCCCACAAACAAAAGTCACAGCTTCCGTTATAGCAGCTTAGTTTTTCTTTAACCTATATGCTTTAAAAACAAAACAAACATACGCTTGGCAACGTTCAGAGTGAAATACGATGGGAAATTGTATATTTCTGTTAGTTGTTGAATTCTGTGATCTGACCTCTAGATCTAATTGTCACACGGTTCAAAGTTCTGCATCTAGTGCAGTCAATAGATTCAGACTTTTAAACACCATAATGTAAATTAAAATCAAATGCTTAAATGAATGCACAAATGAGTCGATATTAGAGAACAGTCTAGTGTTCTCTGTATGAAAAGTATCACTATCATTTTAGATAAGTATTCTTCTTATAACTTGTTTTAATTTAGTGCTATATAAATAAATCTCAAACACCTCATCTATAGTTTAACTATAAAACTTTATACTCACTCCAGGCCACTGTATGACCAGGAGTCTGAAGACAAAGGCTAAAAAGGTTACAAACATGATTATTATATTTTAGATTATATAATTTGCATAAGTGCTCCTACCCTTTAGGCTTCATACCTGACAAATGCTGTTTCAGTTGTCACTAATAAGTTAACTTTAAATCAAGGTTTCTCATTTCACATTTCATTTTTTATACGTCGGACATCAGAAAGTCATCAGATTTGAGTGTAATTGTACATAATCATTTGGGATGATGAATGTACTCTACCATCAGAATACAATGGAGGATGGAGGACTCCCATGATAAAGCAAAGTCACCCAATCATTCTGTAGTCAAGCTACTTTTATTGGTTATCTTGTCAAAGAAATTCTGCCGCAGCTCTAGACGGCATGCAGAGCCTTCCAGCGGGACAGAGGGCCTCTGCTGGGGATGTACTTCACGCCCACAGCCGTCTGGAATCAGACGCTCTCGCCATCATGTCATCGAAATCGCAGCGTTGAACTTGGTGAAGCCATACTTCTTGGAAATATGGATCTGTATAAGTGAGAATAATGACAAGTCAATACGAGGTTACAACAGGCATAAGAAAAAAGTACAATCCTTGAACGGTGTTGACAGGCTCTTTGTCTCCGTGGTCCCTTAAAGCACTCAGCACCTCCCAGCTGAGTTCATACACAACCAAAGAGTCGCTGTCTGCAGCCTTTGCCACACCAGAACCGCACGTCAGCGAGACAGTCGGCTTAATGGCTGCAAAGCTGTGCCAGGACAGCGTTTGGGATGCATGTGAAGTTATTTCCCCCCTCCTCCATTTCACAGTACAAGATTTTTCAATTCCACTAGCCAAAAATAACCAAGGTTTGCATGTTGAGACAGAACATGCCCTTTCACCTTCTGGCGTCCAGGGACTTGAACTTGCTCTCGCAGAGCCTCGACCACGTGCTCCTTGTTCTGGGCCTTGGTACGGACCGACATGATCACCTGACCATGTGCACACGGCCACGGTGCCCTGGGGTTTACCAAAAGCACCACGCTTCCAGTCTGAGCCTGAAACCCAGAGCAAATGATGAAGATGAACTGTGGACTGTATTCATACCAGGCTGAGCATGTGACCACGTGCACACAGGCGACTGATTCTCACCTATCAGCTCCAGCACAGGATAACATTTTGTTGATGCGGATGACGTGGAAGGGATGCAACGCATGCGGATGTGGAAACCGTCCTTACCGCAGGTCTTCACCATGTACTTGTTAGCACAGTACGGGCAGCCTCCAGAGCTGCAGAGGGGGACCAGATTAAAGTGATCAGTGCTTCAGCCTGAGTGCAGCGGGAGCATTTTAAAGAACGGCTGCACTTCATGTGCTGTTTCTATGCTTAGTCTGCCCGCGGTCGTCGTGGCACCATCAATTTGCCAAAAAAAAAATGTTTCAGTCTAATTCTTACTTCACCAGTATTATGTTATCATGCAAACATTAAGTATTTATAACTTGTACAAATACATTGCAGTTCAATAATAAAATAAAGACCACAGTATCGCATAATACCCAGAACCGTGATACTTTGTCTGGTATAGTATCGTGGTTACTCATTTGTATCCTGACAACTCTACTGCATATAAAACACTACATTACATGTTGGAAACATTGTTCAGGTGTTCTTTTCTTTTTTTTTTTCTAAAACAGTGCGAGTCCCAAATGTCCAAATTTGGCAGTAACCCTAAACAGTCACAGGTTTCTGTGTCTGGTCCTGGCTTCTCACCTTCTGAGACAGGTGCTCGTACTCATCAGAGACCATGTGGCCACACAGAGGGAACTCATCTACCTTGGCCTTCTTCCTGCCAAGTCGAAGATCCTGATCTTGGGATCTCACAGATAGAAGAAATTGACCGGAGAGAACGGAAAAGAAAATGTAACCACTATGAATCCGCAGGTGATCATTAATCAATGGACAATATTATTTTGTCTCAGTGGTCCCTTAAAGCACTCAGCACCTCCCAGCTGTCATACACAACCAAAGAGTCGCTGTCTGCAGCCTGCACACCAGAACGCCACTGGGCAGAACTGGTCGGCATAAGCTGCAGGATTAAAAACCAGCAGGTACTGTGATACAAGTCACCACTGGCCCTGTGCACAAATTCAAAAAGGTCCTAAAACAAGGCAGATTCAAACTTCTACACTGATGGCGACAGCTTACCAGGCACACCCCTGCAGAGCGGGACTTGGGGTAGGGCTTGTTCTTGCCAGTAGCGGTAGCTGTGGGAGACCACAAAAGTGTTAAAATGTACCAAACTTACAAGTTACTTTTTATTTCAGGGCAGCGGGTCATCCACTAATAGGATATCGGCGCGATTCGATCCCCGGCTCCTCCGGTCTGCATGTCGAAGTGTCCTTGGGCAAGATACTGAACCCCAATTGCCAAGGCTGTGCCAACGGTGAATGGTTAGCTCCCCAAACTGGTGAGCAGTTGGCACCTTGAATGGCAGCCAATACAATCAGTGTATGAATGAGTATGTAGTGTAAAGCGCTCTGAGTGGTGAAGACTAGAAAGGGCGCTATACAGTACAGTCCATTTACCATTTGAATTCCTGCCCCACCATCTGACCACTATCCCTAAATAAAAGAAAGGTTTGCATCATGATCATTCATATTTTCCAAAAACAAAAAAAAATGGCTATGTTGTATCCCTTTTGTCTTCTTTTCCTTTGGCTACCATACATGTCCAGTCCTCCCCATTTGTCAATTTACTGTATTATTTGTATGGACAGACTGGTCTGCAATTTGTTGTACTGTTACAATGACAAATAAAGCCCCCATCACATCAATCTAATATTTCACAAATCCATAAGTAATCCACATCCATAAGAACATTTCTTATTGTGAACGAATCCTAATTATGTGTCCCATCCATTTCTCCACAGACAGGAGAGAGGACAGTGATCAGCTGGACAGAGTCAAAATAAACAGCAGTGTGGTCACTGAGTGAAGCTCTGACACTTCCACTGCTGACAACAGAAAATAATAAGTGACTCTGCATCTTCAGTGATGTGGAGAACATTGATTTTCTTTTCTGGTGTTTGAGGTGATGTAACAGGCGCCGTCAACTTGTGGATATATTTTCACTGGAACTCTTTCCAACCAAAGCCAGCAGCGTCACAGAGTCAGACAGGTGAGATAAGTTTTTTAAATTGGGAATCTGAGGTTTGTGTGGTAGCTCGTGCTGCTGACGTTAGCTCCGGTCGCTTTCAGCGGGGCAGCTCGTTTGTATGAGCGACATTTCTGACGTTTTTAATACAGATAAACACCGCTGTATGATGAACTATCACACAAACACCACAGGCGGCTCTGAGGCTACAGTTATTCAGCGTGTGTGCGGGAGCCTCCCGCACGCCGCACATGGCTGGACCGGAGCCGCTGCCATTTTCCTGCCTGAACGGCCCAAAAAACATGACGGAGACTTCCAGCGGGCTGGTCGGCGGCCCATGGTTGCGAACTGTAAGTGAACAATAAAGAAAAAATTATTTGTTAAAACCGTGGCGTCGATATCTGAAAAACAACTTGAAATTTGCCAATTTTACGAGAGCCGACGAAAAGACGAGCTCCCACCACGCACTCACCTAATGGAGGAGGAAGTTGAAGCGACTTCCGCCTCTCATAAGGACGAAAGCCGTGTGAGGAAATATATTTTATATTTATTAACGGTATTTTTGTTCCAGCGTGTGTTTTGTGACAGACATGGGTTAAATAATTCTATGTAAAATATATCAAAAATCATTTAATGGCAATTGACAAGCTACAGTGCATGCCGGGAATGTAATTTTTTATCACATCCCCGTTAAACTAACTATTTTTTGTGTTTTTTCAATGATTGGAAGCAAAATGCATGTAGTAAGGCACCTTTGCAGAAACAGTAAGTTTTACTGCTTTAAATGGGGTACTGTGGTGCCATCTAGTGGACAAAAAGTTGAAAGCTGGAAGTCCAAATTGAAATCTTAAAAAAAGTATTTTAAAAGTCATTAGGAACAAATGTCAGAATTCCTTTTAAGGGACTTTAAGTAAACTGCTTCACTGACCTACGTGGTGACTTTCAATAAATATAAAGAAGGTTGTGTTTTACCTGTATGTTTTTAATTTGGTCTGATTGATTCTCAAATTGAATTCACCTTATTTCTCAAGTCTTTATGTGACAATGGAGTTAGACATAACTAACAAATCAGACAAGCTTTTCTACATGTAGAGATTTTCAAACATGTCTTTCTGAGGAAACAGACAGGCCCTATGCAAGATGCTATATGGGGGGCCCCTATTTTGTCAAACTCCGAGGGAGTTCCTAAACTTTTCAAATGATTTGTGACGATGCAATTACATTTTAAGAAGAAAACAGACTGGCATACATTAATAAATAAAACAAATGCAGCATGTAAACTTTGAGAAAACAGGGTGAGTGTCACAGTCTGTCCCCTCCGCCCTTGATCACCCAGTGTTCTTTTCCCCCTCTGCCAGATTGTTAGTGTCTGTCGTGAGATAAGATGAATGACAACTGCATCATGACTTTTTGATGTGCAAACAATAAATTACAAAACACTAGTAAGAATAATACTGATGTTTCAGGTAGTGAGAAACATTTACATGTAACACTGCAAACTGATTCTATTGTGATGCCATGATGCGATTGTTATGGTGCCTACTGTTATTCTCCTCACTGCAGTGAATGGTGAGCGGATGTCATTCATCCCATCATACCTGCCAGCAGACATCTTGACAGCCCAAAGATGATTTTGACCTGATTACCCCACAAACAAAAGTCACAGCTTCCTAACCCTATAACTTATATGCTTTAAAAACAAAACAAACATACGCTTGGCAACATTCAGAGTTAAATACCTGATGGGAAATTGTATATTCCTGTTTTAGTTGTTGAATTCTGTGATCTGACCTCTACGATCTTAATATGTCACAGGGTTCAAAGTTCTGCAGCTAGTGCAGTGGATAGATTCAGACTTTTAACACCATAATGTAAATTAAAATCAAATGCTTAAATGAATGCACAAATGAGTCTATTAGAGAACTGTCTAGTGTTCTCTGTATGCAAGTATTCTTCTTATACCTTGTTTTAATTTAGTGCTATATAAATCAATCTCAAACACCTCATCTATAGTTTAATAACTATAAAACTTTACAACCACGTCAGGATTCAACAACTCGACTGTTTTAACATTCAGTGGCATCTAGAGGTGTAGCTGCACACTGTAACACTCATTTCATATTCATCCTATAGAAATGGAAACCAAAGTGTTTGTGTAATAAGCAAAACACAAGTCCTGATGTAAAGCCAGCGTTTAGTTTGTCCACTCCAGGCCACTCTATGACCAGGAGTCTGAAGACAAAGGCTAAAAAGGTTACAAACAATTTATTATAAATTATATAATTTGCATAAGCGTTTCTGCCATTTAAGGCTTCATACCTGACAAATGCTGTTTCAGTTGTACACGTAATAAGTTAACATTTAAATCAAGGTTTCTAATTTCACATTTCATTTTTTATAGAAATGATTTATCAGAAGTCATCAGATTTGATGTGTAATTGTACATAATGATTTGGGATGATGAATGTACTCTACCATCAGAATACAATAGGAGGATGGAGGACTCCCGTGATAAAGCAAAGTCACCACAATCACTTCTGTAGTCAAAGCTACTTTTATTGGTATTCTTGTCAAAGAAATTCTGCAGCAGCTCTAGACGGCATGCAGAGCCTTCCAGCGGGACAGAGGGCCTCTGCTGGGGATGTACTTCACGCCACAGCCGTCTGGAATCAGACGCTTCTCGGCCATCATGTCATCGAAATCGCAGGCGTTGAACTTGGTGAAGCCATACTTCTTGGAAATATGGATCTGTGAGAATAATGACAAGTCAATACGAGGTTACAACAGGCATTAGAAACAACAGTACAATCCTGTGAACGGTCGTTGACAGGCTCTTTGTCTCAGTGGTCCCTTAAAGCACTCAGCACCTCCCAGCTGAGTTCATACACAACCAAAGAGTCGCTGTCTGCAGCCTTTGCACACCAGAACCGCACGTCAGCGAGACCAGTCGGCTTAATAAGCTGCAAAGCTGTGCCAGGACAGCGTTTGGGATGCATGTGAAGTTATTTCCCCCTCCCTCATTTCACAGTACAAGATTTTTCAATTCAACTAGCCAAAAATAACCAAGGTTTGCATGTTGAGACAGAACATGCTCATTCACCTTCTGGCGTCCAGGGAACTTGAACTTGGCTCTACGCAGAGCCTCGACCACGTGCTCCTTGTTCTGGGCCTTGGTACGGACCGACATGATCACCTGACCAATGTGCACACGGGCCACGGTGCCCTGGGGTTTACCAAAAGCACCACGCATTCCAGTCTGGAGCCTGAAAACCAGAGCAAATGATGAAGATGAACGTGTGAGACTGTATTCATACCAGGCTGACCATGTGACCACGTGCACACAGACGACTGATTCTCACCTATCAGCTCCAGCACAGGATAACATTTTGTTGATGCGGATGACGTGGAAGGGATGCAGACGCATACGGATGTGGAAACCGTCCTTACCGCAGGTCTTCACCATGTACTTGTTAGCACAGATACGGGCAGCCTCCAGAGCTGCAGAGGGGGACCAGAATTAAAGTGACATCAGCGCTTCAGCCTGGGTGCAGCGAGAGCATTTTAAAGAACGGCATGCACTTTCATGTGCTCGTTTCTATGCTCAGTCTGCCGCAGCGTCGTCGGTAGCACCACTAATTTTGCTCAAAAAACCAAACTTGTTTCGGTCCAATTCTTACTTTACCAGTATTATGTTTATCATGCAAAACATTATAAGTATTTATAACTTGTACAAATACATTGCAGTTCATAACAATAATTAATAAAGACCACAGTATCGCGATAATACCCAGAACCGTGATACTTTGTCTGGTATAGTATCATGGTTACTCATTTTGGTATCCTGACAACTCTACTGCATATAAAACACATATACATTACATGTTGGAAACATTTGTTCAGGTGTTCTTTTCTTTTTTTATTTCTAAAACAGTGACTGAGTCCCAAATGTCTAAACTTGGCAGTATACCTAAACAGTCAACAGGCTGTCTGTGTCTGGTCCTGGCTTCTCACCTTCTGAAGACAGCTGCTCGTACTCATCAGAGACCATGTGGCCACACAGAGGGAACTCATCTACCTTGGCCTTCTTCCTGCCCAAGTCGAAGATCCTGATCTTGGGATCTACACGCGATGAAGAAATTGACAGGAGAGAACGGAAAAGAAAATGTAACCACTGATGAATCTGCAGATGATCATTAATCAATGGACAATATTATTTTGTCTCAGTGGTCCCTTAAAGCACTCAGCACCTCCCAGCTGAGTTCATACACAACCAAAGAGTCGCTGTCTGCAGCCTTTGCACACCAGAAACGCACTGAGGGCAGAACTGGTCGGCTTAATAAGCTGCAGGATTAAAAACCAGCAGGGTACTGCGACATACAAGTACACCACTGGCCCTGTGCACAAATTCAAAAAGATCCTAAAACAAGGCAGATCAAACTTCTACACTGATGTCGACAGCTTACCAGGCACACCCCTGCAGAAGCGGGACTTGGGGTAGGGCTTGTTCTTGCAGTAGCGGTAGCTGTGGGAGACACAAGTGTTAAAATGTGACCAAACTTACAAGTTACTTTTTATTATCAGAGGCAGAGCGGGTCGTCCACTAATCAGATGATTGGCGGTTCGATCCCCGGCTCCTCCGGTCTGCATGTCGGTGTCCTTGGGCAAGATACTGAACCCCAAATTGCCCCCGAAGGCTGTGCAGTTGGCACCTTGAATGGTCGCCAATGTAAATCAGTGTATGAATGTGTATGAATGAGATGTGTACTGTAAAGCACTTTGAGTGGTCGAAGACTAGAAAGGGCGCTATACAAGTACAGTCCATTTACCATTTGAATCTCCTGCCCCACCATCTGACCACTATCCCTAAATAAAAGAAAGGTTTGCATCATGATCATTCATATTTTCCAAAAAAAAAAAAAAATGGCTATGTTGTATCCCTTTTTTCTTTCTTTTCCTTTTGGCTACCATACACTGTCCTGTCCCCCCCCCCTATTTGTCCTATTACATGTATTATTTGTATGGACAGACTGGTCTGCAATTTCGTTGTACTTGTACTGTTACAATGACAAATAAAGCCCCCATCATCATCATGATCTAATATTTCACAAATCCATAAGTAATCCACAGTCCATAAGGGCATTTCTTATTGTGAACGAATCCTAATTATGTCCCATCCATTTCTCCACAGACAGGAGAGAGGACAGCTGGACATCATGCTCTGAGGGACAGAGTCAAAATAAACAGCAGTGTGGCTCACTGAGTGAAGCTCTGACACTTCCACTGCTGACAATAGAAAATAATAAGTGATGCTCTGTCCCATCTTCATAGTGATGTGGAGAACATTGATTTTCTTTTCTGGTGTTTGAGGTGATGCAACAGGCGCCGTCAACTTGTGGATATATTTCACTGGTTAACTCTTTCAAACCAAAACCAGCAGCGTCACAGAGAGTCAGACAGGTGAGATGAAGTTTTTAAAATTGGGAACCTGAAGGTTTGTGTGGTAGCTCGGTGCTAGCTGACGTTAGCTCCGGTCGCTTTCAGCGGGGCAGCTCGTTTGTATGAGCGACATTTCTGACGTTTTTAATACAGATAAACTCCAGCTGTATGATGAACTATCACACAAACACACAGACAGACAGGCGGCTCTGAGGCTACAGTTATTCCGCTGTGTGTGCGGGAGGCCTCCCGCACGCCGCACATGGCTGGACCCGGAGCCGCTGCCATTTTCCTGCCTGAAGCGACTCCGAAAAAAACATGACGGAGAACTTACCAGCGGGCTGGTCGGCGGCCCATGGTTGCGAACTGTAAGTGAACAAATAGAGAAAAGTTATTTTAGTTAAACCGTGGCGTCGATATCTGAAAAACAACTTGAAATCTGCCAATTTTACGAAGAGCCGAAGAAAACGAGCTCCCACCACGCACTCACCTAATGGAGGAAAGGAAGTTGAAGCGACTTCCGCCGCGTCATAAGGACGAAGGCCGTGTGAGGAAATATATTTTATATTTATTAACGCGTCATTTTTGTTTCAGCGTGCGTTTATTGCGACATAAATGGGTTAATATACAATATATATGTAAAATATAATCAAAAAATTCATTTAATGGCAATTGACAAGCTACAAGTGCATGCCGGGAAATGTAGTTTTTCTTAAAGCATCTGCACGTAACACATGAATCTGATAGGGAGTTTGTTTTGTGTGGGCGTTTTGCTGCAAAATGAGCAAAAAGATGTGAAATGTTGTTGTTGTTGTTGTTGTTGTTGTTGTTGTAATTCTTCTATTAACAACATTCATAGCTTACAGTGAAATGTAGTCCAGAGTAACTAAGGGTTAGGGTTAGGGTTAGGGTAGGGTTAGGGTTAGGGGTTAGGGTTAGGGTTAGGGTTAGGGTTAGGGTCATTCATCCAAATGAATGATTGAACATATCAACAAATGTATAAAATCAGGTGTCAGGTGTGAATCTGGTAAAATGAGCATACATACAAACATCACACCATGCATTACACCCATTCACACCGGAACCCATTCAGCATGCTGGTTTATTGCAAACCAATATGGAGCAAGGCAATCTTCTCAAAACTTGCAAGGCAAAACAACATACTGGTTCTACTAGTGCAGCAGCAGTTCATTACCATTAAGGAACATATCAGCTTTTGATTGAGACCCTCTGGATTACAACACCTTCACCAAAGCGTTTGAGCATGAAGTTTGAAAAAGCTCTAGGATGGTCACCAGTGAAGTTAGAGGATGTCAAGAGCTTGTAAATTTTTACCTTGTTTCTTTGGTCTGATGTAATGCCATGGACGATGTAACTACACTGGTCCAATAAAATAATAGCCATGCATCATACAAATGTCTTTTGACATTCAGAGGTACATATTTCAAGTTAGTGTCTGTCGACTCAGTGATATTGTCAATTTCATCAGTGTCTATTGCCCCCAATCCACTTTTATACACAATATTTAAGGCACTAGCTCACCACTAAGATATAAAAGTGAAAAAGTCTCACAGGTTTACATCAAAAAGGAAGCAATTCTGAAGAATTCTGGAAATACAACTTAAATGCAAAGGTTAAAAAACTTACTGAAAAGCCACCCAACCTATCTTGTCTGCTGTATGAAGAGGGTCACCAATTGGAGTTGTGTCCCAAAATGGAAAAGCAACACAGAGAGAAAATCAAAGAGAGGTGATTGTTTTGTATCCTTGTCGGTCGTGTAAGTTGTGTAACCTGATACATCCTACCAGTCTCTACATTTATTCAAAGCAGAAAGAAATCAAGTCAGAGGATACACAGCAAAAACAGCAGAAAAGAGTTGTGCAGTTCCTCGTAAGATGGTCAATAGTGCCAGTACAGATCAAACCTAAGAAAGGCAGCAAAATGATAAAGACTTATACATTCCAAGGTCCTTGCACCACAGCCAATATTGCTCTGAGCAAACTCACTAAACTAATGTTTCAAAGCTAATGGAACCATGGGAAGTGGTACACAGCAACAGTGAAGCATTATGCTGTCAGAACCCTGTTGGGGTGGCTTGTCAATGGACCACTGAGAGAAAACAATGAAACTGGGAACAGTTGTTCCACCATTACAGCTAACTGAATATCCATTGCTAACATAGAGAACCTGCTGGTGAAGCAATACAATTCTGACTTCAATGAAGTCAACAGAGGAAAAACAAGAAATGTCCAAAGAAGATCCATGAAGTCCATGAAGTCCATGAAAATCAGCCCAGCTTCAACGGACATTACTGCTTGACACAAGCACACAAAAAGGGAAATTGAAGAAAAATGCAGAAAGAGTGCCAGAACACCAACTGGAAGGACAGATACGTATACATTAACGGCAACAAGACGAAGGAGATAGTGATTGACCTCCAGAGAAAGACCAAGCTGGTGAACATCCAGGGATTGAATATTAAGATGGTGGATACAAATACAAATACATGAATGTTCACATCAATAATAAACTGGACTGGCCAGACACTCATGTTCTGTACAAGAAGGTCCAAAGTTGTCTTCACTTGCTGAGGAGACTGAGTTCTTTTGGAGTGTGCAGGCCTTTGTTGAAAAACATTTTATGACTCTGGATTGTCAGATTTATATATGGTACTTTATGCCTCTACACCTTTATATTTCAGAGGGAAATATTGCATGGTGTCCTCCTTGATTTATTTACGAAATATAGGTACTAGTTTTTTTTCGTTTCTTTTTCTGTTGTTCCAGGTTAAGGGTCTCCATACAACACGTGATCATTAAATGAGATATGATTTAAAAATTACATTTACCTCAACCAACTACTAAACTATAAACTATAACCTTGCATGGCAGCTAATGCCATAAGTGTATGAATGTGTGTGAATGTGTGAATGAAATACGTAGTGTAAAGCACTTTGAGTGGTCAGAAGACTAGAAAGGCGCTATATAAGTACAGTCCATTTACCATTTGAATCTCCTGCCCAACCATCTGACCACTATCCCTAAATAAAAGAAAGGTCTGCATCATGATCATTCATATTTTCCGAAAAATGGCTAATATTTCACAAATTCTGCCAGGGGTATGTAAATTTATGAGCACAAATCAACCAGTCTGAAATATGTTACTACCATTACTCCCATAGTCATAAAAAATACTTGGAATATAAAAAGGTCTGGTTCTATTTTTACTGTAGTAAATTGTCCGATTACACCAGGAACCTGGAACTGGCGACCCTCAATTGTATACAGCTGTTGTTAATGTTATTAATGACTTTGTGTTGTTCCTGCTGTGTCTGACTCCTCCCTGTGTCTAGTGGGCTGTCTTGGTCACGCTCAGCAGATAATTGGTTGAAGCTGTGCAAAAATATATTCCAAGGTTTATCTCAAGATAATATAAAGCTTGTTACATTCACTGAACCAATATAACCAAACTGTGAACAAGGCCTATGAGGTAGAGAAATGTCCCTTATCATCCACATCCTCGAGAACTCTTTTGGGATCAGTGCAGATTCCTAATGCACTCTACAAAGTGGCCATTAGGGGGCACTATTGTACCACATATATTTTAAAAAATACATAACGTCCCAGCCTCTCTGTGCCCTAGTTTGCTAATTCTTAAAAAGGAACAATGAGCTCACATCTAAACTCTTGATAATGTAGAACAAATGTTGCTTTCTAGCTGGGGAATTTGAGGAATCCTAACCTCATTCTGACTCAATCTGAGAGCCGCTCCGACATCACTCTTCATAACAAGGTTTTTCTACACTCTTGGAGCCTTGAAGGATTTGTAAGGGTTTATTTATTCCTGTCTCCTCAGTCCAGGCATCATGTCTGATGTCCTCACATCTCTTGTTTGTAGTTTGTATGAAAAGCTGGCGTTTAAGATTTCACACTTTTACTGGTCTATTGTAAATTCACAGTCAAATTAACAAAGACACAGATAAATTAAGAAACAATATCCTTTTACAAACACAATCAATTCACCGCAGCCCTGATTATGAAGTGACAATATGCTGCCGCTCCTTGGTGGGTGACTCAAACAGCAAAGCGGATATACTAGTCAGGAAAACCTCTGAACTCTGACTGGTGTCCCTGCACAGCCTCATGTGAAGGTCAGCTATCAGCTTTGCATTGCTGCTCCTCTATCTTGTCTCGTCCTTCGGTTCTGTTGTCTTAATCTTTGAACCTCACTGAAGACTGAGGAGGACGGTGTTAAGATGGAAAAGAAACAAGGACCAAAAATGGTCCTCTAGTATGTGCCTGTTTCTGGTGACCAATGACACACAGATACACCCACCCACACACACACACACCCACACACACACACACACACACACACACACACACACACACACACACACATTACGACAGAAATAGCATACTAGTTTTTCAGGCAAAAGCAGGACTTAATCTCCCACTTAGATCCTGGCTGTGAAATAAGATGCTTCTGTGTGTAACTGTAAAGCAGTTTGTTTGTTTTTGGTAAACAGCGATTAAAGAAGTGTTTGACTTCTTTGGAAATACGCTCATTAGCTGTCTTGCCAAAAGTTAAATGAGAACATTAATACCACTGTAATCAAAATATGAAGCTATGAGCCAGGAGACTTGAGCATACTGACTTGAAGCCATTAGCCTATTTCTGTCTCTGGTAGACCGAACCTGGAGCTCATTAATTAATATCTCATTTGTTTTATTTAGAAAAAAAATAAAGTAAAATGAAAAATAAAATATAAAATGAAGGTAAATCAATAAATAAAAATAAGGGTTTGTTGTTGTTTTTTTTTACAGGGAATTATGTGCTCCACTATTTCTTGGCTGGGAACAGTGACTTCCACAAGTTTCTCCAAGAACTCCAGAAATGTCGTGATATAATTGATTAAAACAACCAGGTTAACTCCAGGTTTCCAGTCTTCGAATTCATGGTAGTCTTTTTAGATTAGAGCATCCATTACACTTGTGCTCTTAAATTTACATAGCCCTTGCAGAATATGTAAAATATGTACCATTCTATAAAGAAAACATGAGCAAGACAAAATATATTTTTTAATTTTTAGTGGGCTTCAAATGAAACTATAAGGCATCACAGAATAGCATAATCATTAAACAGACATAGCAATAAATAAAATACTGAGATGCTCCCTGTTCAAATGTTTACCCTTACATGTTAATACTATGTCCTTTAGCATCAATGACAGCTTGCAGTCTTTGTGATTGTTGTGGACGAGGCCGTTTATTTTCTCAGGTGGCAAAGATGCCCATTCTTCCTGGCAAAGGCTTCCAGGTCCTGGAAATTATTTGGGTTGTCTTGTATGAACAGCACGCTTGAGATCTCCCCAAAGTGGCTTAATTGATACTGAGGTCAGGAGACTGTGATGGCCACTCCAAAACCTTCTCTTTCTTCTGCTGGAGCCCCTGCAGTGTTGACCTGGCCTTGTGTTTAGGATCGTTGTCATGTTGCAAAGTCCAAGTGTGTCCCATGTGCAGCTCTCAGGCTGATGAATTCAAATTGTGCTCCAATATTTTTTGATAACATGCTGCATGCTTCTGTGTGGTTTATGATGGCTGATGGCTGCTTCTCTTTTGACAACCTAAATAGAGAAATACTCTGAATTGCTCATAGTGCCAACCACACCTTCACACACTGACACACACACACACACCATGACTGATACACGAGGGTGTGGTTACACCCTGTGTGTTACTCTGAAAACGGAAGTGTGTTTAGGCTGGGTGAGTTCACAAGTGGAGGTCGAGGTCAGTTCCAAAGCATGCAAGATGCATTGCATCATTTTTACTGCCCTTTTTATCTTAAGAATTGGTTGCTAGAGACAAAGAATCAGACAACAGCACCATGTCTTGAGTCCTGTATGAAAATAGAGTTCAGAGTGAGTGCATGTAGAGATGGGTGGGGACATAGTCACACATTTCAGATAGTGTCATGTCAGTCTTTGAGCTTTTTGTTTAATCACTGTATCGCCAATACAATCATTCCTTGTTTTGAATTTTCATTCAAATTTATAGAAATATAGGTAAAAAATACAAAATAAAAGAAAAAAGAAATGATTGGATTTTGAGGAAAACCTCCTGATGTCATCACTTATATCAAAGTGTTCTATGTATGGAACTGAGCGACAGGCTCTGTCCAGCTTTAGTCCCTGTTTACATTTCAGTCATTTTTCTGAGTATCGTCTCCGCTCTAAACAGTCAAGCTTCCTAGTTACCGTACAACACAGCGCAAATAGGCCCAGCATTGTGTGTGTTTAAACAGTGTTAAATAGCTTGCTTGGACCAAATATTTAGTATGTAGTTTCAATGCTTAAAATGAAATATTCTTTGGTCCAGTGTGTAGGATTTAGTTGCGGTGTAGTTGATAGTAGCTGAAACGTTCCTGCCTCACTGTCGTGTTCCAAGCATGAAGGAGAAACTCTGCTTACCATAAAATGAAAAATGCAAAAGGCCCATACATAGGCCCAATATAAAAGGCTGATTCTCAGGTAACAAATACATAAGGATTTTTCTGCTGATCATACATGAATGGAAACATACTTTTAAATATTATATCCCATTCCTGCCCATAGAGCCTCCTAAATGTTACACACTGGACCTGTGAAGAATGAGATGACCAACAGGTCAGTGTCTGGAGGATGAAGGACACAGCTGTGCATGCGTGTGCAGATTGTGCAACATGGGGATTTTTTTGCTGAATGGGCATTTGGTGCCCATACTGTTTACCAGGAAGTGAAAATGAAGGGTTGCCATGGAGACCAAAACCAAGAAAACATAAACAAAGGAGCGTGATTCATTCCTCCTTACCATCCTCCTTATGATTTGTTCTGTGTTCTCTCTCTCTTGTTCTCTGTCCACTGAGCCTTCTGCACATCACTTCACTAGTGTGTCCTCTCCTATCAGCCACCATCGGGAAGTTCCACCAGAGCGCAACCCCAGTAAACATGAAATAACCAGGAGAAGACATCTCGTAAAAATCTGCCCCTGTGTGCTTTCCCTTAAAATTTAGCAATGCTCCAAGTAATCTGTATATAGGGCGCTTGTCTTAGTACCTAACCATGTCTCCTGCATTCTGTTGAAACGTGTCTACCCCTCACTCCCGATTTCAATTTGGTTTTATTGGCATGACAAGTACATTCATGTGTTGCCAAAGCAAAGGTAGAAACAGGACCAAAAATAAAAGACATTAATTGAATCCAGGAGAAACAAAAGACAGTCAAGACAAAGACACCAAATCACTTCAAACGTAAAACGTATGTATGCTATATTAAATCATGTAATACTGCAGGACTTTGATCTGAGCTGTCTCACTGTATGTCTCCTCGTCTGTCTGTCTGTCTGTCTGTCTCTCTCTCTCTCTCTCTCTCTCTCTCTCTCTCTCTCTCTCTCTCTCTATCTCCCTCTCTCTCTCTCTCTCTCAGGTCATGTCTCTGCAGGTCTTTGTGTCAGGCTGAACTGTTTCAGTAATGAGATCATATGATGTCATGCAGTTCATGTGGGAGCAGCCTTCCCATCAGTCTGGCTGAAATATGTGCGTGTGTGTGTGTCTGTGTGTGTGTGTGCGTGTGTGTGTGTGTCTGTGTGTGAGTGAGAGAGAGAGACAGAGAGAGAGAGAGAGAAAGTTATATGGGCCTCACAGGAAACACACAAACTAAACATTTTCAATAATCGTGTATTCTGTAACAGTAAGGTAACTTCTTGCCTGTTCTCTCTCTTTATTTCTTTCTCCAACACTCTTCTGTCTGTTTTTCATCTATCAGACACTGCATTAGGCCTCAGTTGTACAGTGTCTCTCTGCTGATCCAGTTTTAACTTCAAATTAAACCCTCAGCTTGTCTTTAGATATTCATCCGTTTCATTTCATAAATGCCATTTTTTTTACACACGCTTTCTCTTTCTGTCCAATCTGTTCCTGACTTTCTTTAAACAATTGTTGTGAGGCTGTACTTTGACATGCTAACACTGACAATGCTGTGAATCCTGCTATGGTTTTAAGAATAATAGCTTTACCATATTCACAGTCGTAATTAAGTGTGTTAGCATTCTAACATTTATTTGGTCATAAACCAAAATACTGGAAACTTTCACTTGATGATGGTTTGAGAGAGAAAATCACCAAAGTTACTACAATTCATGAGGGTACTGTGAACATCTGAATGTTTTTTATGGCAATAGTAAAGTATAAAGTATAAAACATGGATGTAGTCTCTGTGATGTCACTCACAGGATTGACAGCTCCAGCTTACCACTAAATGAAATAGGCAAAGAGGTGGAGCATTGGTGGAGCTGAGGCAGGCAAATAGGTTTACCTGTGATTGCACCCACCTGTCAATCAAAGCAGCCATACTCTCAATTCAGCATAACTTTAAGCCTTATTATCATTTTAACAGGTGAGTTGTATATAAATTCACCCTCAGTACAGTTGTCATGAACGGGGAAATTAGCTACAGAGACCAAAACTGTTTTTTGTTCCAGGCTGTAAACATGTTTATTTCTGCTGTGAAGTTGGACATTTGAACATGGGGACTTATGGAGACTGACTCACTTCTGGAGCCAGCCTCAAGTGGGCGTTTGAGGAACTGCGGTTTTAGGCACTTCCACCTTGGCTTCACTTCACAGCCACAGAGGTTAACCGCTTGCAATACGTCCAATATCTAGTGAGATATTTCACTTAAAACCACAACCTCATAATGACGCTAACAGCCTGGGATCTCCGGTACAATTCATCCTCTGACTACAATAGATGTGATTTTATGGTAATCCATCCAATAGAGATGTTTTAGTGTGAATCACAGGCTAAAAAAGATGACAGAAGAGAGGCAGAAGGAACAGAGGAGAAAACATGCAGGGGGGATGACTAAACAAGAAAGCATAGCGTGAGGTGTTGAGCCATAGAGACAGATCGTGAGGGTCAACCAGAAACAGGCCAAACACATTTATTTTTGACCTCCTCCCCTCTCCTCTCACCCTTCTTTTTTCTCTCAGTAGAAATGGTTTCTGATTTCAGCCCCCTCCCGCCCAAATACACACACATTCTTTTCTATGCATCTTGCAGTAACACGCACACACACACACAGTCACACGAGGAATGCATCATTCTCAAATACTTTGGGCTGGCGTTCGCCTGACATCATTATTTGTTTCTTTTAACATCTGTTTCCAGTGAATCCAGTCCAGATGCAGGTGAAGAGGACGGCTGTCCGTCACCGTATATTTCATCATGTGATCGTGCAAGGATGTCGGCGGAAGAGGACGACCGACAGAGACACAAAGAGACAAACATACACACTCCTCGCACAGGTGTGATGTATTCATGAGTGTCTGTGCGGTACCTGTGTTTTTCTACTGAGGTGACGTAATGCACATAATTCACACAGTGTGACCTGGATACTTTGACACACACACACACAGTCATCACACATATCTGACAAGTCAGTGAGCCACTAGGGTCATGATGATGTCATTGGGATCTCTGAAACAGTACTCTGTCTGAGTAGAGGTGTGTGTGTGTGTGTGTGTGTACGCCATGTATATGTGTGTGTGTGTGTGTGTATTAGTGTATGCGCACTTAACAGACATGAAAACTAGATTTAGGAGAGGAAAGAGGGGGGCAGATCGGAGGAGGGAGGGAGGGTGAGCGGTAGATCAGTCATTCATAGCTGCTCTCTCTCCACATTCCTTCCCCCCTTATATGGACAAAACTACTGGAGCCCATCTCTCCATCTCTATACCACACACACACACAAAGAGAGCGAGAGAGAGAACCCACCAAACTATAAACAGTTACTTTCTGATCCAAATTGAAGAAATATAATATTTCCCTAGAATCCAGAGTGTATATTGCTGCCCTTCTCATGTGGCCTCCCAGCACCGTTTTGCACCCTGACTTGGGATGAAAACGCTGATATCCAGAGTCCACATCTCTCTGCATCGCTGCAAACCTCCGTTTGTTTGCTTTGCTCTTTTCCTCGCTCGGGTCTGTTTGGCCTGTTCACCACCGTTCTCAAGCCTCCTCTCTGTTTAGATGAGTTCAGGAGAGTAGAAGACCCAAGAGAGGCACGCTGGTCATGAGGGAATCCGACAGTGCTTGGTTGGGGAAAGAGCCAGAGAAATAGAAAAAAAAAATAAGACGAGTAGAAACACAACGGGGGAGTGGTGGTAGTGGGTGTTTGGGGGGTACACAGGCAGGCTGAAAGAGACAGACACAAGAGTTATTGAGAGGAGGCAAAGACAGACAGGCAGAGAGAAAGGAAGGGAGAGCTTACCTTAAAAGGCTGTGTTTGTAGATGGAGAAGGGCGTCAGAGTGTTTAAATGTACTTGTGTATGTGCATTCCCAGGTTGTTAACGTCCCTAAACTATATGAACAGATGGGTGGAGGGGGGGTTGTAGAGCAGAATATAGACAAAACCACTGAAGGGATTCAGTCTGTTAGAGACCACCCTCCACAGAGCTGGACTCACATCACTTTCCAGCCTTAGTGATGATGGAGGAGTTGTATGTGTGATTTTAAGGGTGCGTGTGTGTATTGCCAAAATGGCCAGTAGCTACTAGCAATAGATTCCTGTTGTCTGATTCATTCAGTTCAGCCAGGTCTCCTTTTAAAGACAGTGAATGTGTTGTCTTGATGCTGAACACCGCTTGTCTAACTTCAGTATCCGCTTGGAATGTGCACACACACACAACAGCTATTCTACTTTTACTGTAACTCACTCGCAAAAGTGTGCATGTGCCGATTACATGATCACACACACACACACACACACACACACTCATCCTGTTTCAGCCCCACGTACTCATTACCCAACAGGAACTGAAGATCTGGGAACAGTTCCAGGTTTCTCTGTCTCGGTTTATCAGCTTTGCTCTCCTCCAATCTAAGTTGTTTTCTTAATATGGCCAGAGAGGGAGTGAAAGGAGAAGGAGAGAGCTGGACATCCAAGCACAGTTAGTAAAGTAGCTCAAATGTCCTGCGCTCCATCGATCATCAGTCCTCACCTCCCCGTCCAAAGCAGACCTGATTCAAGTCTTTATTTATTCACACAGCGCACACGGCTAAGGTTTGCCACTTAGTACTAGACTGGGTTTAGACAATCAGAAGTTTTATTTACTTTCACAGTCACCCTGAAACTACACAAACTCTAGACGTGTTAATGCAGGTTGTATTCAGACTTAGTACTGAAGGGTCTTTTTTTACTTTTGTGAGTCATTTAAATAATTGTTTTTATCATTATGTCATGCACATAACTGCCTGCACGGGCACGGTGGAGTTTTAAACAAAGAAAGGTAGGTTTACATTCAGAGTTTGTCACCATGACAAATTGTTTGACTCTTTGAGACCTAACAAATGAGATGGATACATTTTCTCCCTCACAGAACATTTGCTGGTTTTTGGAATATTTTAAAGGGACCCTCTGGGTTTTTTGTTTTGTTTTGTGTGTTAACCAATAGTAGTGCTGTAGCACCAGGACACACATGCAAAGCAGGTCATATCCTGCCAGTGTTTTTGCTTTGATTTATTTGAAAGGACATCTGTAGAGAGAGAGAGAGCAAAGAGCCACAATGGCACCCAGTCTGCTGCAGTAAGGACTCAGTATATGGGGCTTAGGCTCTACCAGGTGAGCTACCAGGGCGCCCCCTGCCAATGGTTGCACACTATTCCTCTGATACCTGGGGGTAACATGCAAAACAAAAAAAATGTACAACGTGTGAAATGTTGTAAACTTTGCTCTATAGTGCGGCTATAGTGGTAAAAAAGCCCCATAACATTAAACTTTTATTTCAGGCTGTGGCCTTTATGTTTACATGAGCTGTGAGAGTTTCAACCTAAGAACAGATTTTTCTTCTTGGATTGTTTTATTTTAATAATAATATGATGAAATAAATAATATGGTGAATATATGCAGAGATTAAAGTCTGAAAATGGTACCGGAAGATCTTAATATGCGATTGAATTCAGTATGCAAATCTTGACCATGTGACTGGATTCAGTGGACAATTAAGAGTATGGTGAGCAAAGAGAAAGAGGGAGATCACAGACAAATTTAAGTGAGACCAGATGATGCACATGTTGCGTGAGTGTGTGTGTGTGTGTGTGTGTGTGTGTGTCTGTGTGTGTCTGTGTGTGTGTGTGTGAGTGTTCAGACCAGGTGAGCTGTTCTGTAGCTGTTTTCTGTTTAGTCACCTCTCTGTGCCTTTGGCTCTGAACAGCTGGTTTGACTATAGCTGGCTTACAGACACAGACACACACACACACACACACAATATACTTACACACACACGTTTGGCATGTGAGTACATCGATGATTTCATCTCCAGGCAGGTTAGAGAACCACATAACTTTTAGCCTGATTACCTCTCAGGCTGTATAGTGTGGGAATACACAGAAGAAAGCAGACACACACTTTCCACCAGAGCACACACTTCCCTGCAAGGAGACCCCTAAAAAAGATATTAACACATTTTCCATACACACACACATATGCAGGGCTAAACCTAACACACATATTTTACTCATATGCACATTCAACAGCACACACGCACACACAATACACTTGCAAACATGTCATTATTCCTGAGGTTCTGACGTCCTGAGTGTGTATGTGACTCAGCCTGCGGCAGACATCAGAGTCTGCTGCTCGGTGAGTCAGTGTGATTACTCTGCTCGGCACTGACTGTCTTTTTACAGTATGACTTCAAATGCTCACAGTATAGTTTACTGTGCTTGCGGTAAGAGTTGATACCACACATTAAGTGCGATGAAGGAGTGCATGTGCAGGTGCAGGAGATTTTAAGTGGAGGTTTGTGCTGTAATGACAATGAGCTCTTGTTCTGCAGCACTCCGCTTTGTTTGCTGTCTTCTTCCGTGTGCAGAAGTTTGCACAAAGGTTTGACTATTCACTTAATCTTAGCTTTGCACGCTTCATTTTATATAGTTTTGGACTGTTTGCGTTGTGTGGTTAGTTCATTCAATAAGCTAATTTTAGTTCTGTTGAGGAAAAATGTATTTAAAATGATCCTTATTCATGCCACACTAGGAATCATACTTGTATTCCTCAGACAGGTGACAACTCTCTGATCACTGTGTATCTGCTTAGACTAAACTACAAAAACCATGGCCCCACAGTAGTCTAGCCATCATCAGTTGTTGAGCTACAATAGTTTAGTCACAAACAACCAATAAAACTACACTACATAGAAACTGGAATTTTTTAGTGTAATCCCACTGTGGTAAATATGTTCAGCTGTACTTGAGTATTTGTTCTGATTACATTACTATGATCAAAAACTAACGAGTCGACAACTTTACTAACAGCCAAACATCAATCAAGTTCAACAACACAAGACATAGCAGCCAGCTAATATTACTTCCACAGCTACTGTAATCATTTTATCATTCATTGTAATTGTACAATATGTTTGCATTGATTTGTTCTGTACACGTGACATCCATTGCACGTCTGTCCGTCCTGGGAGAGGGATCCCTCCTCTGTGGCTCTTCCTGAGGTTTCTTCCACCTTTTTTCCCTGTTAAAGGTTTTTTGTGGGCAAGTTTTTCCTCACTCGAACCGAGGGTCTAAGGACAGAGGGTGTCACTCCCTGTACAGATTGTAAAGCCCTCCGAGGTAAATACCATCAGTGTATGAATGTGTGTGAATAGGTGAATGAGATATGTAGTATAAAAGAGCCTGGAGTGATCGGAAGACTAGAAAGGCGCTATATAAGTACAGTCCATTTACCATTTACCAGTTCTGACTGATCAGTTTAGTCATGAGACAGTAACAAGAATAACTTTGCCAGGTTGTGTAAAAAGGTTAAGGTTAGGGGTTAGGTCTAACCACTCACAGGTTTCTCATTTTCTGAGTCACGTATACTGATGCTGTAAATATCTGCAAATCAATAATAGAGTTTTTGGGTTTTTTTTATCGATTCAGTGATCAACCTTTGAGAATTAAGAGTTACTGTCTCGTCAGCATCAGGACGAGCATGTCATCTCATTTTGGTTACATGTACTTCGTGGCCATTCCCCAGTCCTCCTCTTCTGTCAGTGCTGTTTCTATGTAACTGATTAGTCTCCCTCAGCTGGTCATGAAAGCCACGCCATATTTCACATGTCTAAATATGGACTCCATTCCATTTAATGAGTTAAGTTTTTCCATATTTACTTCACTTTGTCATATGGGAGCCACTTTTATCTGCATGTGTGAGCGCCTTTGAGAGCTTCAGAAGGGTGGTGCGTGTGTGTGTGTGTGTGTGTGTGTGTGTGTGTGGGGAGGGGAGGGGATCAAACAATGTGAGTAAAGACACAGAAGATGTTTATTTAATTACCTGCAAGTGGGATTTAATGTGCTGTTTATGGCTCTAATCTAAGTGCTCTGTGTCTGAGTGCAATTATGCTCCCAGCGACTTAATGTTCGTGCATGTTTACAGTTTGTCAGTAACGACATGTATGGTTAACTTTAGTTCAGTCATGTGTGTGTGAAGGAAGCAGAAAGTAAGTGCACGAGGACCATTTTAGACAAACATTCCTCCATCACTTCCAGTTGAACAATTTACCACTTATACTCCTTAACAGACTAACAGAGAGAAGCCTTGTTATGATGCCGTCAGCTGGGCCACGACTCCCTGATTTTTAACTACTTCCTCTCAAACTGTCATTTCTTTTCCATTTTCCATTTTTTTATTTTTGATAGACAGCTGAGAGAGAGAGATGGGGAATGACATGCAGCAAAGGGCCGCAGGTCGGACCCAAACCCTGGGCCAATGTGGCAAGGCTTTGTACAACTGAGCTAATCAACACCCCAACTCTTTCCACCATTTAAGCATCAATCTGTTCCTGTCTCACCTTTGCACCCCTTTGTTGTTGTATACACAAACTCAATGATGAAGTTACCTTAACACTGATTATCTGGTAATCATGTCATCTGTCAGTGAGTGGGACATCAGGCAGCTAATCAACATTTTGTCCTCAAAGTTGACGTGTTAGTAGATGAAAAAATGGACGAGTATGAGTATTTGAGCCACTTTGACAAATTGTGATGGTTTGACGACTGGGTCAGGGCAAAACTGCAGCTCTTGTGTGGTGTTCTCGGTCTGCAGTGGTTCAGGTCAAAGTGGTCCAAGGAAGGAAAAATGAAAACCACCCTCCCTGTCAGAGAAGTTCTCAATGGATTACTAAGTTGAACTCTAAATTACAGATAGAAACGGGGCCCTACGTGAATTTAAAGTGTTTGCTGTATAAAGCTTGTCAATAGCTAGCTGGTTGCAGCTGCTGATTCTTCACACACATGTGGATGATCTGTCCTCAGTGTCTCAGCAGCAGAGGTTTAGCCGATGTAAAAAAAAAAAAAAAAAAAAAAGCAAGAAAGAAAAGTTCATCTCCTTTCAAGGAGGAGAGGCCAAGAAGCCGCAGTCCTTAAGTACAGTGGCTGAGCCCAAAATAGACAGCTCTGCAGAGACTTGGACTGCGTGTTTAGCACTTCAAAAATAACAACGTGCATGTCCAAAATATATGTAGAGTGGAGGTACCATTCACTTAACATTTCCAAAAGGACTCCACTGGTATTAATGATTCGTTTACGAGACAGATGGATGTATTGTGTTTCTGTTTATTGCGGTGAGCTGGAGGGCACTTTATTTTACAACCTGCATGGCCTGGACTTACACTGTTACAGTGGAGAAATGCATTATCTTGACTGTAGTGTACTGTAACTCAAAGTAACATAACCTCTGCTGAAGCTACTCGCTGACTTACTGTGACTTCTTTCTGCATAAAGCTGTTACACCCTAACCCCATAGCGTCTTCTGTCCTTCACATAGTTCTCCCAGTATAGCTACCCAGCAGGATTACTATTAGGATTACTATTATTGATACAGCATGTGCACTGGTGAAACATTTTGCATGTACTTCCAATGAAAATGTGATAATTGTTCGGACATTCCATTGCTTGAAGCTCACTCCATAGTGTTTTTGTATCAGTAATAATAGGCTGATCTTTCTCTTGAGGCAACATTGTGCCAAATAGCCCAGATCACATCACAACCCACTTGGAACCAGGTTTGTTCTTTGCAACTCATCGAAATCGAAACCTGTTTTATCACATCTTTTCTCATTCTCCCTCATTATCATGTCTACCTTTACCTTCATCCAGTGCTGAATTAAATCAGGACAGATGTCCATGTTGTCCCGCTCTGTGGTGTCCTGCTTGAAAACAGTGACGGTAGAATATCTTCACAGTTACCAGTGAACAACTAGAAATCAGAGACAGTAGATGACTGATGATTCATCCAAGATAAGAGACTGATGAACTAATGTTCAACACCTCAAGTGTTGTGTTATAGCGAGTTGATGTATTATATGTTACCTGACAGACGACCCAGCTGAGAGTTGTTGTTTTTTTAATTTGACGAGTGCCTGTTTACTTTGCTAACTATTAGTCAAATTTCAAATGCAGGAATACAGGCACACCTCTCCAGCCTGCTGGGGTCACTGCATCTGAATTTGGAGACTTTCCCCTTCTAAAGTCAAATGTAGTCTAAAAAGTACCCCATAATACATTGTACGCTGATAATGTTAAAAGCGGAATTTGTCATCATAAAAACAGGAAATATCTTGGGAACACAGTGTTTTTACTTTGCACTCGGGTGGCCATCAGTCATCGCTGAATAAACTGTAAAAGACAGCAACGCTGACCTGTTGTTGGCAGTTACAGATATATGGAAATCTAAAATTACTCACTTTATTCAACTTTTTTTGTTTAGTCTATACTGTTAACATGAATACTGATGATCTTTGTCTTTGTTGTTTCACCATTGCTTTACAACATGGTGGACTATATTATATTCTGGATTATATTCTGTAAATAGAGCTTCCTAAATCTGACACACTGGACATTCAGAAACTAAGAAAGTACAATGTAACTAACACACCCACATAAATGAATTAAGTGATTTATATTTGGTTGGAGGCAGTTGGATCTACATTTAATCTGTCAGTTTCTGTCAACACTGTCTTTCTCTCCCTCTTTGTACCTGATGACGTGATTATTTCTTCTAGCTGAAAGGACACTCTCCTGATGGGACATGTTCACATTGCATCTTCTAGCTTCTCTTTTTATTTTTGTTGCATGAGCTGTTAGACACATACTTATATATATATATGCTGTATATACTTTTGTACAATATATTTTATTTACTATTGCTATTTTGATATTTTATTATTTATAGTTTACTTTATATTTGTATTCTTATGTTGTCTATTGTCACTCTATCTATCTATCTATCTATCTATCTATCTATCAAGTCTAAAAGGAGCATCCACTGCTTCATTTTTGGTTTGATATGAGTTTAGAGTATCATCTGCTCCAAGCAGCAGCTAAATCAATCAAAGTTGACTTTCCGAAACTAACTTCTAGAACCATGAATCAGAAACTGCAGCAAGCTGAAAGCTGTAGACTCTTCACTGCACATTAAAACTCATCTTCATACTGAACTACTTCAAATATTAAACTTTGTGTTGTTCACAAAAGTACACACTGAGATATATGTATTTTTAATATATAGCATGGCTTGCAGACTATTAAATATGGAAAGTAATGTGTTCGACATCATCTTCACCACCGCAGACAGACAGCATTCAATGATAATTTCAGCTCCTTAACTTAGAAGATCGATGGTTAACAGGAAATGGGTCAGATTTTTGAGATACCGGTTGGATAAAAACATGACAGCACTTCAAATCAAATCAAATCAAATCAAATTTTATTCAAATAACACATTTTGCCTTTGAGGGCTTTACAATCTGTACAGGGAGTGACACCCTCTGTCCTTAGACCCTCGGTTCAAGTGAGGAAAAACTTGCCCACAAAAAACCTTTAACAGGGAAAAAAGGTGGAAGAAACCTCAGGAAGAGCCACAGAGGAGGGATCCCTCTCCCAGGACGGACAGACGTGCAATAGATGTCACGTGTACAGAACAAATCAACACAAACATATTGTACTCCCAGTTACCCGCATTTGAATTAGTGTGTTTGTTTGTTTTTTTTTGTTTTTTTTGGGCCTTTTATGCCTTTAATGATAGTACAGCTGAAGATAGTCAGGAAGCAGGGGGCAGAGAGAGGGGGAATGACACGCAGTAACTGGCCGTCCGATGCGTGATTCAACCCGGGGCCAGCTGCACCGAGAACGATAGCCTCTTACACACGGGGCGGCTGCTTAACCCACTACGCTACCGACTGCCCAATTAGCATATTAAGTAAAATATTTTCACCCGAAACATTTAGATTTAACATTTATATTTAACATTAAGATCTGACATTTAGATTAAGATTTAACATTAAGATTAAGATTTGACATTTAACATTTACCATTTAGGTGTAACATTGTAGCAGCTGCTACATTGAGACATGGCATTGAATTCAATACTGAAGGAATCACTTCCTTAAATTTGGCTATAGCACTATCAGATAAACGTGATGTAGGAGTTTGTGCCAAAAAGCTTATAGTCCAGTAATATGAACTCAAAGGTTATTAAAAATGGTCAGAGAGAAGGTTGAATCTAATAAAGAGATTTAATCTAATAAAGAGATAAACACAGTACTAAGACTATCATTGTGGTTGTCCATGTGAATTTAAAGTAATTACTTTATCTGTGTTATGGAATTTTCTATCCTTAGGCTACACATGGTCACGTGTGGACCTTAAGGTCGAAAGCAGTATTAATTGTTTGTCTTTGAATGGGTGCCACCGTATCTCAACACTGTGGTGGCCGGGGTCGAAGAGACCTATTGCTGCCTTCATAGACATAATAGATAGCTTGTTGTTGACGTTCCAATCTGTGTAAACAGACATCTGTGTCTCCAGACTAGAATATGCTGACAATAACACTTCCATGAGTAAAAACATTCTCTTTGACTAATTCTGGGCATAAAGTATTTGGGGTGTGATCTTTGGGTTTAAAGTTTATCCACCATCACGAGTTCGTCAGAATGTGAGACTAACTCAAGCACTTCAGATGTACTTTGATAGTGTCTCTAATTCTCCTTGGCCAAGCATCAATAAATAATACAGCATAAGACATCAGAGGCTCCTGAACACTTTCTTCCCTCCTGACCTCACCATTGACCTTTGACTTCAGCAATTTCTCCACAACATTCTGTTTTAAGAATCAAGCCTGATGCAAATTCTGAAAATTCAGATAAAAATTCAGAATAAAGACCAGAAGCTCGATATATTGTAACAAATAAAATTGGCTGTAATGTTTTCCAGGTTGGGTGAGTGAGGCTAAGAACAAGACTTTCAAATTAATTATAATTTAATTTAGGTTTAGGATTTGTTAATAGACTCCAAACTCCACCACCTCAACCAGTAGTTTGAGGAATATGTGTATTACAATGGCTGGGAGGAGTGGATTCATTTAAGCATAATCAGAAAGGTGGTGTGGCGTTTAGCTCAGTTGGTAGAGCATCTGCCCCATGTGCAGGCTCAGTCCTTGCTGGGAAGCCCAGGGTTTGAATCTGACCTGTGGCTTTTTCCTGCATGTCATTCCCATCTCTCTCTCCCCACATTCCTGTCACTCTTCAGCTGTCTCTGTCAAATAAAGCCTGAAAAGGCCAAAAAAATTATCAAAAGCATATTCAGAAACGTTTTCATCCTCCTGCAGCCAGGTTTCAGTGAGACAAAATAAATCAATATCATAATCAGATATTAATTCATTGACTAAAACAGCTTTAGAGGACAAGGACCTGATATTCAGGAGTCCACATTTAATTCTCTTATTTTGGACTGTGGGAGATGTTGATTTGATTTTTATTAATTTATTATGATAAACTCCTCTTTTGTTTGTTTTATCTTGAAATAATGTAGGTGGACGGGGGACAGACACAGTCTCTATACTAAAGGACTGGGTGGGCAGCTGCTCTAATGGAGGCGCAGAGAAGCGTCTAAGACTGCAGCTCTGCTTCCTGGTCTCAACTCTGGGTTGTCGACATGGTTTTGGTCAACTAATAAACTTGGCCATGTTTCTAGATATGAGAGCTGCTCCACCCAAAGTGGGATGGATGCCGTCTCTCCTAATCAGACCAGGTTTTCCCCAGAAACGTGTCCAGTTATCTATGAAGCCCACATCGTTTGCTGCACACCACCTTGACAGCCAGCGGTGGGAATGACAACATGCGGCTATACATGTCATCACTGGTCACATTAGGCAGGGGACCAGAGAAAACTATGGAGTCCGACATCGTTTTAGCGTATGCACACACCGATGAAACATTAATTTTAGTGACCTCCGATTGGTGTAACCTGGTGTCATTACCACTGACGTGAATAACAATATTACTGTATCTACGTTTATCTTTAGCCAGCAGTTTTAAATTAGACTCAATGTCGCCCGCTCTGGGCCCCGGGATTCATTTAACTATGGCCCCCGGTGTCTTCACGTTTCGTACTATGGAGCTGCCACTGACCAAATAAACTACATTTATTACAAGTACCGTTATCGCTATAGGAGAACGAGGAGTAGCTAAACATGTGGCAGGAGAAAGCAGGAGAGGAGAGAGAAGCCATTGCTATAGCTAGTTAGTGTGACTAACAGAAACTGGTAAAACTATCGGACTGTGGTCACTAAAGTTAACAGGCCTGTTCGTACACAAGCAGAACAAGTCTAAGAATAGTGTAGAGATAAGATAATCGCTGATGTGAAAAATATACGAAAATGTGTTTAGGTGAGCAGAGCGGAGAGCATCGTGGCAGTAACACCGATAACTGGAAGTGACAGAATACGCTTACCATTTATGACCAGTGTCAAAGTTCTCCAGGTTTCTGGCTGCAGAATTAATATTTGCAGACAGAAATAGATTCTTCTGCAGAGCAGGGCTGGACTTCTGAGTTGTCATCAACATAACAATGTCAGAGAAAGTTGGGTGGCTGCAGAGCACTGTGCTGGAATTTGTCACAAATTAAAAATGTTTATTTGCTCTGCTTTATCTTTTTCTCACTCAATTACAGAAAAATGTGTGTGTGTGTGTGTGTGTGCGCGTGTGTGTGTGTGTGTGTGTGCACGCAGGCGTGTGTATGTTTGTGTGTATGTGTTTACCCCAACAGCCCCTGATGATGTAACTTCAACAAGCTGCACACAGATGATGTCAGTGACCGACTGGACATGCTCACAACCACAATGGCAAACATCTGGCTCTTATTAATACACACTCACACACACACAAGACAGAGAGAGAGAGAGAGAGAGAGCTCTACTTTTTATAGAAAAATGAATCGAGGTTAAAGGGACAAGTTGATAACTACTTAGTTTTATAGTGTTTTCATAGAGATCCATCACTTCGATTGTCCTCCCTCTCTTCCCCCTCCTCTTCCTCTTCTTTCTTCTGTCTGTCTGCTGAGCCATCTCACTATATTTTGTCCTTTCTTCATTGCCTCTCTGTTTCTGTCCTCTGTCCATTTATGTCCTTCTGCCTCTCTCACACAAACAACTCTGGGTACTTGTGTGCTTCATTTTCAAGAAGATTAAAGAGTGAAAGTGTGGAACAAACTACCATTCTGGGTTCGGGAGGCAGACACGGTCAACACGTTTAAGAGTAGACTCAAGACTTTCCTTCTTGATAGAGCTTATAGTTAGGGCTGGCTCAGGTCATCCCTTAGTTATGCTGCCATAGAATTTGACTCGCCCTCCTCTCTCTCTTTCTATCTCTCTCCCTCTGTCTGTCTCTTTCTTTCTCTCACCATCTGTAAACACATGTCTCATTAATGAATGTTACTAACTAAACTTCTTCCCTAGAGTTTCTGTGCTCTCTCGTCCAGCAGGTTCTCATGGATCGTGGCTGTTGCTGTGATCCTGCACGACATCCACTACACATATTATTACTGTCATTATTGCTACCATATCTCCATTACAGTTTATAGTTAGTTTATGATTTGCTGCTACTGTGCATCTGTGTCTCTCTATCTCTATCACAGATTCCACTGCAGCTGTAAGCATTCATTGTAATTGTACAATATGTCTCTGTTGATTTGTTCTGTACACGTGACATCTATTGCACGTCTGTCCGTCCTGGGAGAGGGATCCCTCCTCTGTGGCTCTTCCTGAGGTTTCTTCCACCTTTTTTCCCTGTTAAAGGTTTTTTGTGGGCAAGTTTTTCCTCACTCAAACCGAAGGTCTAAGGACAGAGGGTGTCACTCCCTGTACAGACTGTATTTTTTATCCAGGATCTGAACCTTTCTTTCTTGTTATATCATGTTACATACAAAATATAACCTGATATGATAGAAGCCCTAGTTCAAGTTTAGGTGTCCGTATTAAACCGATCCAATTTTATCAAATTTATTTTCTCACTTGAATTGAATCTTTAGATCTGAAGATGACTACGTATTAAACAACAATGCCATAATATTAGAATTGTTGGTTCACAAAAATGGCTTGCTTAAATCTGAATATTAAAAAAATAAAACTGAAATTTGGCATTACTTTCTTGGAATTTTGAAGAGCAGAAATCAAATCACACAACTTAAGATTCAGGCACCATTCAAAGTAAAATATATATTGCATTATACATTGCCTGTACAAGAACTGTAAATTTAAAATGATTTATGTACATTTCATCACTTACACTCATACACATATGCATACTGTATATACCATATATTATTATTATATTGTCCTCATGTCTATAAGTCAACCTACTGTACAGTCTATATTTATTATATCATCCCTGCACTATGCTCCATTGCACTGCTCCTTGCACATTTCATTGCACATTCCCATACAGTGTAAAATGTTTTATTCTTGTCTATGTGTGTATATATATATATATTTACCTTCTTATATGTACATAGATTTTATGTTTATGTCTACGTTTACCTATGAAGTTCTCTGTTTTGTTTTTTAACTGTGCCTATGTCTATATCTGTTTGTTCTGTGAGAGCAAAATGTAACTGGAGTCAAATTCCTCATGTATGTATATATCTGGCAAATTAAAGTGATTCTAATATATTTAAATTGTTGTTTTAAAATTTAAACATTAAGTAGTATTCAGTATTGAGTTACATCATTTTCTTATAGGGTTCAGGTCCTTGCAGTTTTTCTTTGCGTCCACTATCTCTACATCACAAGTAAACCAAACAATGTCAACAGCACAGTGAGGAATGTAATTCAAACATAATGTAGCATAATCATGTATGATGTTCTGCGTGTTGAGGTTATGATATACAACATCCAACTATAAATCAAAACCATCTAAAGATCGTCGAGAAGGTCGAGTGAGGCTCATCTGATCAGACACCGCCATCAGAAAGATGACGTCATTTGTCTAAAGAATGTCACAAATGATTGATATGAAATCTGTTTTGTGATGTCACAGCATCATGGTGGAGGCTTGGTTAGTCATGTTTTTGCTATGGTTACATGTCATGGTTAAAACAGGAAAGGTTAGAGTTGTAGTCATGCTTTAAAGAAACAACATTGACTGTTGGTTGGAAACAGGAAATGAACAGCGATGTCCTGTTAAAGTAGGATGTCTTGTTGACCCCACCCATCCACCCTGACCTCAAACTGGACGGTTTATAAACTCCCATGTTGTACCTAAATATGAAACTAAAGCCAGTAGGCTTAGGTGATTAGCTTAGCTTAGCATAATGGCTTGGGGAAAAACCATGGGGAAAGAGTTAGCCAGGCTCTGCCCAGAGTTAAAACATCTGCCTCACATCACCTTTAAAGTTGACTAGGAGTCCGTGAGTCTCTGACACTGTTCCCTAAAATGTCAAATTCCTTCATTAGATTTTTTATCAAGCACCAAAAGATTTTCCTTCTGTAATCTCTAATATTCATTTTTAATAATATTTTTTTTCTCCTCCATTCTTATTTTAACCTCCAAACCACTCCACCTCCTCCTCCCCCATGGCTTCCCCTCTCCTCCCCTCTCCTCCCCTCTCCTCTTCTCTCCTCTCTTTTCCTCTCCTCTCCTCCCCTCCCCTCTCCTCTTCTCTCCTCTCCTTTCCTCTCCTCTCCTCTTCTCTCCTCCCCTGTCCTCCCTCCATCCTCCCACCAGACTGATGAACTGTAAGTAGAGGGCACAGCAGAGGCCGAACATTCTTGCTTCCTGAGCCAATGCTCAGCTGGAGAGCACTCAAACACACACACGCATGCACACACACACACACACACCCACACACACACATACACACACACCCCTTCCTCCCCCGCATTGAGTCAGAGCAGAGTTTGACAGAGAGAAACACAACTCCCCATGTCCACTAGTCTGTCAGAACAATAACAGATAACAGGAAAGAGAAAGAGGACACATGGGTGCAGAGAGATGTGCCCCCCCCCTCTATCTATCTATCTATCTATCTATCTATCTATCTATCTATCTATCTATCTATCTATCTATCTATCTATCTATCTATCTTTTACACACACATGGAGAAAGATGCAAGAAAGAGAGAGAGAGAGTGAAGATGAGGATCTATCCACGCACAGCCCTGAGGGTGAAATAAAGACAGGATGGGGGAGATAGTGACACTGCACGGGACGCTCACATCATACCTTTAAAATGAAAGGCGCGGTCATGACGTCACCCATGTAAGAAAGAGAGAGAGAGAGAGAAAGAGAGTAACACCCCACAGCACTTCGTCTGCTATACCCGTTTACCAATTAAGGCTCTTACGGTGCAGGACAGAGAGAGAGGGGGGGAGAGAGAGAGAGAGAGAGGGAGATAGAAAAGAGCTAAAGAGCAGAGGGACCATCTCTTTCTTTCCTTTACGCCACCAAACCAATACACCCATTTCCCCCCACCGGGATTGCGCGTGGGGAGGGAGGACCGGGACCTCGGTGCAACACTCACACACCAAGTAACAGCGCGCACTGACTGAGCGGAAGGGACAGACACCGGACTCACGCACTCTTGGAGACCACAGGCTACGACACACACGTAAGTTTTGTCCCTGGCTGTTGATGCGCGGCTGCGGCTGCGGGAGGTTTTTCTGTCTTTATTTTCTCCTGACCGAACCGCGTTCAGTGATTGGGTGCGCGCTGTGGATCGGTGTCATGAAGTTTTCTGTGAGGTCTGATCATGTGCGACAGTGTGTGAGTGTGTTTGGACCGGGCTGCTGGTGGGTGGAGCGCGGTGAAGACAGCAGCGGTGCTGGGAGAGATAATACCGGAGGGTCGGCTGCTCTCACCGGGTGGGCTGCAGCTGCGCTGCGGTGCGGTGCGGTGCGGTGCGCCACGCCCGCACACACGCACCGCTAACTTTTGTAAAAGTCTCTGAAGCTTTTGATCAGCTCACGCACAGACACACGCACTTTTCGGTGCGTTGCGGTGGTCAGTCGGGACGTCCCAGCAGATGATGTAAACGTGGATGTGTCCATCCGCCTCTCTTCCACTCACACACACAAAGTTTGTTTATGGGCTGTAGCGCACGAGCACGCTCATCCGCGTGCACGGCAGCGGCAGCAGCATCTCGCCGGTGTTACAATTAGGGGCTCCACACCAAATAAGGCAATGCACGGACACTGACTGCACTGGAGCTGTTTTACCGGGGGGCGAGTGGTGGCCACTTGCGCCCTCCGCCGCCGGGAACGGGCCTCACACTCACACCAAAAGAGAAGAGGGTGGACCACCTGGTCCATGTTCAGGGACGTTTGGTCAGATTCAATTGGAGCTCTTCCTCCACATCACATCCTCTCATTTATGAATATTCATCTTTGTACATGTTTAATGGTTGACTGGAGAGGCTGGGAGGGCGAATGCTGTGTTTTTGTTGTGTATGTGTGTGTGTGTAAACTTTTTGTATATTGGCCTGGAACATCAGGCTCAATGATGCAGATTTATTATAATGTCAAATTCACAGGCAGTGGTGGGTAGATTCTTTTCAGCAAACACACAGAAACCGTCAGACCTCATAGAAATTCATATTTGTAAAACAAAATATGATTTGATACAAGCAGATGTTTTCTTGAGCTGTAGAATGGACTACTGTGGAAGTATAATGGATAGGAACCAATAGTTTGTGAGCATACAAACATGCTGAATAACTGAGACAGAGGGCAGATGATGTGTCTACTTGTCACTGTGACTTAGTGCTGCACTTACATGTCCATGTCGTACTTCGATTGTTTCCCTTTTTGTAAGTCGCTTTGGATAAAAGTGTCAGTTAAATGACCAAATGTGTCGTCCACAGTCCAGTTTCACCACCAACTTGAAACAACTTGAACCTGAGGCTCCACACAGAGTGAGAAACCACACCCGGAGTGGACGTTCAGGTGCTCAAAGACAGAAATGAGTCCAGATGAACAGAGAAACTTACAAAATAAATAATGTGAAATTTGTGGATGTTTGGATGTTGTTTGAACCCAATTATTCTACAAATATTTTGTTATAGCCTGTTGGCACAATGCTGTGTGTGTGTGTGTGTGTGTGTGTGTGTGTGTGTGTGTGTGTGTGTGTGTGTGTGTGTGTGTGAGTGAGCTGAGAGACAGTGTGTGGTGGTTATCTTTTTTTTGTTGATATATTATCAGAAGATGTGAAGATATTTTTCAAAAAACATAGTTTATACTCATCAACATCATGTATAGTGCGAGTGTCAGTTTGTGGATCTTTCTGATGATGAACTGGTGTTCATCTGTGCATCTGGTTAATCTAAGATCTGTGATGTCATGAACGTGTTACAACAGGGCCGTCCTCAGTGGAACAGAGCTGAAGTGATGAGGATGATCCTCACAGCTCATCATGTTTCCCCTCTTCTTTAAATGTCTCTGACGATGAGACTGAAAGAAGGAATGTGGCTCTTTAATTCCCACACTGAACAGCAAAAGTCCCAACCTTTTTTGGCAGGTGATTTCACACTGACGTCAGAACATTCCTCTACACTCTGCGTCTTCAACAGGGGGTCCACGACCCCTAGGGGGTCCTCAGAGTTACTGCAGACATATTAATTTCAAAGTATGTCTGAAAATACACACAAACGTAAATTAAATACAATAAAGTAGTAGAAAAAATAATCATTTACACAAGATTGATGATAGGTTACCCATGAACCCTCATCCAAATATATGAGCTAACACTATACTATGTTATTGTACATGCAAATTTAATATGCAACACAGTTTTATACAATATATGTAGTTTTATCCGTCTTCATTTAAAACACAGGCCTTTTCAGGTTGTGGGCTTTAATACTCTGAAGTCTTATTACAGCTTCTTGGTTTCACAACGCCTTCATGATAAAGAAGTGGCGTATGAGCTGTGATGAGAAGAGGAAGAGGGTGCTAGCACAGAAAGTGAGAGGTGTAAACATGTAGACCAAACCTGTCCTTATTTGACACTTCACATTCAGCCAGCAAGTGCCACCAAAAAAAACCACACACACACACTCATACTGTTTGTAGGAAACCAAGGGGAAAGCCATGGTTTTGCTGTAATCTGTGCATCTGACTTGCTCTCTCTCATACTGTGTGTGTGTGAAGTGGTTATCGGGCCTGCACACAGCGCTCATCACGTTTCCTTTGCTGATCGGGCGGGGTGAGTGATGATGAGAAGTTGGCACTGTAATAATAGCTGTATCACTGTAATAAGAGCCCACACTCATTTTAACAATGTCTAAACTCATCTAACTGTGTTGAATTTGATTGCTAATATACAGCACAGACTCTCTGTATTCCTAATATCACCATTATCTGATACATAATACAATCATCAGTGTCTGCATTTTAAATAAGTCTGAAATTGAAATAGCACTGCTAAGCTTTAAGTTTATTACTCAGCTCACCTTTGGATTCGGCTCAGTTTCCAAAAATCCTGAAGGCAAGTTTCTTGGTTGTTTGTTGGTTACAAAAAGTTCTCATCTGCATCCTTACTGGCCGTACCTTCATCAAAACTTGATTGATTGTGCCTTTTTTTAAATCACTGATGAAAGAAATATTTAGATAATTTACTTACATCAATATCAAAATCTAAAAATATGAAATGTTACAAAAGTATTATCAGAAAAAATGCACTTAAAGTCCTAAAGGGCGGCTGTTTTAGAGACTTAAGTACCATATGTAAGCATATGTCCGTTAAATGTGGTGTACTCTCTATTACATTGGAGTTATATGGTGTGTGTCTTAACCTCAAGCTCACTATATTGCCAATTCAAAGATCAAATGTAGTCTGATAAATATCACTAGAGGGAGCCAAATAACAAGGCAGAGAGGTGAGTCTGATCTTGAGACATTTTAATATTTCTGGTCAACTCTTTCTGTTCCCCGCCCAATGTTTTTCTCTCATGTTTATTTGGCAAATTCCATTCAAACAATAGGCCGCTACGCAGTCAATATTTAACCATTCCTCTCAGCTCTCATTACTTCCAAGCAAAACTTTATCTGAAGTTCAGTATGATGTGACTCCATGAATGATTCAGTGTGTGCATTCACTTAAAGCTTTAGGTCGTCTGTGTCTTCTGTGCCTCGCTTCTTCTTTTCAATACATTGTGCTGCTGTTAATCTGCCCTGCTCTCCTGCTCTGCCACAATCACCACCTACTGTCGTCATGGCTTTATATTTTAATGATAGTCAAAGCCTGTAAACGCCTGTGACAAGTTTATACTGGAGCAAGTTATGTACCTACAGGGACCAGAGCTGAACCTGAATCTGTTGTTCTATTGTTTCACATGAATTTAAAAACATGCTGATCCCGGGTTGTGTGTGCGTGTCTGTCTGTGTGTGTTACATTAACAGGGCTCTTTTATTGGGGTGTTATTAAGTCTGGGGGGCTCCAGGGTTTGTTAAGGGGGTGAGGGGCATTCTTCAGATTCTCCCTTGACCAGACACACACAAACACACATTTACACATACACACACACACAAAGGCAAAGCATTCTGGATGTCTTGGCCACAGTGGCTCCTGGCACTGAGCTCCTTATTTAGTCAAAAAAAGCTGCAGAGTCACATCTCTCCCTCTGACTTTACAGCCACTGCTGCTCTGCTACTCACAGCAAGAAAACAAGAAGACATGAACTTGTGTGTGTTTGTGTTTTTGAGATGTGCAAATTTAATAAAATGAGTTAGTCGTATTAAATGGGCGCTCCAGCCATTTAGTACTGCATTTTTGCAAAGTTAGGGGACTTATGGAATATGTCACAATATCCTGACTTTTAGTCAATAGAATGAGTCAAGCTTCAAAAATCTACAACTCCCATACTGCAACTCCAATAATGCAACTCAGTCCATCCAGACCGTCCCAGCTTGTTAAACACTCTCATCTTTCAAGCAATCGTGACCTCAAAATCTCAGGCCTCGAGGTGCAAATTTAACCGGTGCTATTGTAAACATGCACAAGCTCTTCTGTTGTTTATGATGGTTCACCTTTTTTTTTTAAAACTTGTCATTCCCTGTGTCACCATGGCAACCACAGAAACGACAGCTAAGGAAATGATACAGGAGACTGATTATAACTTTATCTGAGTCACATCAACTTTAAAGCGGGATTATCTGGTCTGAGAGATTAAACAACCTTCAGATAGATAGATAGATAGATAGATAGATAGATAGATAGATAGATAGATAGATAGATAGATAGATAGATAGATAGATAAAAGCGACAAAAAATCGCCTAATCAGATGTGTGGGTGTATTTGCGCCTTGCTGCCACAGATTCAAAATACAAAACAAGATGTTGCCAGGCAGCAGCTGACGGACTGTCTGAAAGTACCTTCACTCAAAAATAACCCTGATGACATCACCAGGGTTCTTTCCTCACTGTGAGTAGTACCGTCTCTGACTAATAAACTGAGCATCATGTGTAAAATTGGCTTGTTTCCCAGTGATTTTCTATCTTAACTACCTTTAATGAAGAAAAATAGCGAATGAATTGTTACTCACTGAGAAACTGTGTGCTCTTATAAAACCCTCACGCTGTCATTAGTCCATCATACAGTGCATACTTGCTGTGTGATCTCATCTGGCTGATTAGTCAGTGAAGTGAAGACAAACAGAGGTGGTGGGTAAAGGATGGTGTCTAGACACTCAGTGCCTGATCTGCACTGTAACCTATTTAAAGATAAGATAAGGCTGCACACACACATAGTGACGTCGCACAAACACACACACACACGGATGAAGATGTGCGCTCTGAAAATACATGCAGAAATAAGCACACTGCCCCAAACAACAACAAAAAAAAAGCTGTGTGCAGATCAGCAGAGACATACAAACGTAACTCTGTGACCTTATGAGGAGACAGCGATGCTCATATCCCTCTGGGTATCTCAAATATTTATTTCGCTGCCGCCTGGGAGCCATGAACGTGAGCATTAGATGAGCTCATACATTCACATGGGCTCTTCATCGCTTCACATTTGTCACAGAGTCACAGTGTTTGTCCAGCGACAGAGGATGGCATAAAGAGGAGGAAGAGGAGGAGGGACAAGGAAATCCTAAAACACACTTTAAAGGTGCAGTGTGTAGGATTCAGTTGCATCTCATGGTGTATCTCACCTTCCTAGTATAAAGGAGAAACAACACTTTAAGGACTCTGTTTAGTGTTTAGTTTGTCTGTTCTGGGCTACTGTAGAAACACGGTGCGGCCTCCATGAAAGAGGACCCGCTCCCACTGTAGATATAAAAGGATAACTTTTAAGTAAAAAACATTTAAAGATAATGATTTAAAGGTGATTATAACATGCATGAAAACATAGTTGTGAATATTATATTCCATGTTTGCCTTATTCTGAAAATAACAGTCAGTGTGCACATACAGAAAACAGATTTCAAGTCCATTCTCTTTGTCTGTATTGATATTAAAGTTGTATTTATCAGAGAGTTGTCTGATATGTGGACACTGTTGCAGTTTATGTGAATGAATCACTGGAAAATATGTTGTGGATTATGCAGATTTGCTGACTGGACTTTCCTCTCCTGTGTTCCTCTCCCACAGCTTCAGTCAGTCTGAAATTAAAGACTGCCATCTTTTTTAAGACTGAGTTCAAATGTGAGTTTTATTAAAGACATAACAGTGTGTGATTGGAGCTGGATCCGTCTCTCTGTGTGTCATCACTTTTATCCAAAACGACTCCTTACTTTTCTGATTTCCGGTGCCATAACCGCCTACTTTCTTTGTAAAAATCTCTATCTCCGGGCTATAAGTCAGCCTCTCATGTTCACTCCTTTCTTTCTTTTTCTTTTTCTCTCAGACACAGACAGGCTGCAAAGCAAAGCGAGAGAGAAAGAGGGAGCGGCCACGCAAAGTTGAGCAGACTCCACCCAGAAAAAAGCCAGCGAACCGAGAGACAGACGAGACCATAAAAATGAGTGGTTCACACCCCCGGCTCCACCAGAGCGCCGCGCCCGCTCCCAACGCTCTCTCCACGGACAAGGACGCAGAAATGCCCGCCACGGAGAAGGACCTGGCCGAGGATGCGCCGTGGAAGAAGATCCAGCAGAACACCTTTACGCGTTGGTGTAACGAGCACCTGAAATGCGTCAACAAGAGGATCGGCAACTTGCAGACGGACCTCAGCGACGGGCTGCGGCTCATCGGGCTCCTGGAGGTCCTGTCCCAGAAGAAGATGTTCAGAAAGTACAACCAGAGGCCCACCTTCCGCCAGATGCAGCTGGAGAACGTGTCGGTGGCTCTGGAGTTCTTGGACAAGGAGAACATTAAGCTGGTGTCCATAGGTGAGTCAGATGAGCCTCTGCGCAGCGCAGAAACAATGCTGAGAGTAAATGAATGAGTGCCAGAATGTGCGCTTTGGTTTGGTAACTGTCCCCAAACACACCCCACCTTCATCCAGGTGGCCTCTCCTCTCTTCTGAACTTTGTTTGTCTTGAAGAAAAACTTGAGTGTTGCCGAGCATCAGATAAACTGCAGTGTCAAATAGATGGTGGTAATGAAAATAACAGGGCATGTGTGCATGCCCGAGGGGTCGACCAAAGTTGAGCATGTTAGCTGCCCAGTAGAACTTTAAAAAAGAGAGAGTGGTGAAAGCACACTTGGGTCCAGCCTTTTCTCTGTTACATAAGTCTACAGCAGAGTTGCCGGTGTTGGTAACACTCCAGAGTGTGTTTTTCAGTGAGAAAGCAGGCGTTTCCCTGGTGTCCAGGGGTGCAGCACTTTTGTCTCCGGCTGTCCAGAGTTGAGGCGAGTTGTTTTGGGAGGAGGGGGTCTGGCTGTGCAGAGAAGGGGGGCCCCAGGCTTTCTGTGTTCCCCTGCCGCCTGAGCTGGGCTGGGCCGGTCCGAGCCAAACTTTGTGGGCCGGGGATGTCATTCAGGCCTAGTAGGATAGAGCTGATCCTGTACACACACACACACACACACACACACACACTCACACTCTCTCAGACAGAAAAAAAGGAGAGAGAATGAGAGAGAGAGACACACACAGGGCTATTGTCTATGCTCATGTCGTGCAGTGGGCTGGGGCTGGATCTCCACAGCATTCAACAGGACTTGGCTCACGCTTGGTGACATAAAACTGAGTTTAATGGGCTTTGTCTACATGCAGCTGCCTGCCTGCTCACAACACTGGTGATTTTTGCAGTTGTTTATCAGAATGAGTGGATTAAAGTCATTTTCTGCTGAGCTATGATCCAAAACACCGAGAATATAGTTTCTATGCTTGTGTTGCGCTTTCTAACGCCACCCCTCCCCGCACAGAAGAAATCTCCTCACTGCAGTGGACGAGCTCTCAAAGAGGCTCACAGGTCCTTGATGGACTTTGTCCCACATTTAATCTCACTGTTAATTCAATCCATTGTTAAAATAGCAAAAGGAATGTCTAATCCCATGAGATGTTTCACCCTCCACACACCTGGAGAGAACCTATTTCGACAGACAGTCTGTGGTTGGCATGAAAGGAAGGTGGTTTGCGACTGGGTCTGTGTGAATCACACATGAGTGAGTCCCTGTCATCCCCTGCTGGGGGTAGCGTCTGGCTCACTTCATGGTTTCCACACAAGTTACTGTGCTGGAACCTCATGTCAAATAGACATCAGCTTCATCTTATCAGACAGGAGGAGGTGATGAAGGAAGAGAGAGTGTTTTATTGCGGTTGTGGTTGGCAGTATAAGATAACTATCTACGTAAACAGCCATGTTCACATGCAGTGTGTCTCCGAAATGTTTTCTTTACTATGCTGGGCAGTCTCACTCATTCCTGAAGGAGATTCCTTCTCCCTGCATTTTTTTCTGATCCTTTTGCCAGATGATTGTGTTTAATCAAACAATGCTCTGCTGGTATTCAGGGCGCAGCACCGGGCACCAATGAGCCAGCCTAGTCAGCTCCGTCTGTCTGTCCCTCCAGCTGACTCACCCTCATCCTAGCTGCTTCTCTTGAGTCATTTAATCTGAAGATGACAGGGAAGCCTGCTCTCCTCTCTTACTTCCTCCTTTCATTGCAGTAAATGGGCACACCCAGCAAGCAACCCTCACCACAAATTACCAAACTGCCATCACTGCTCAGTATGATGCACAACACCCCTCCTTCTCTCTTTAGTCTGCAGCTCTTGTTGTATTTCTGTTTTCTTTCACAATTTTACTTTAAACTTTATTTTCACATTTTCTGTCTTTAAAGTCATTTCATCAGTGCGTGACTTCTTTTTTTGTGGTATCTACACGACCACACCTCTTTCATTTCCCATTTACTTTTATTTCACTTGCAAAATTCGGTGTATTGATGGGCAACACCAAGTAACACTGTCATCATGGGTTACTTAAGACAAACCATAATCTGCTCGCATACCTCTCGAATGTGTGTAAATATGAAGCTGGAGCGCTCACCACGTTGTATCTTGTTTGTTCAATCCATACAAAAACCCAAGTGTAAAAACAACTTCCTAAGAAGTTGCTACATCGGGCCAAGAAGTAGTTCCTCATATATTCCTGTAAAACCACAACTTGTCTTTTTTTACATTTTAATTTCTGTATGCATTTAGATTGAATAATTGAGCTTCAGGGGGACTGCTGGGTTCATTTTGGTACCTTTTTAGTCAGAACCAGGTTATCTGATTTCCCAGTACTTTATGCTGAGCTTAGTCCGACTCACCGGAGGACTCATGCACAGGCACCATCACTGCATCGTGGACTTATGGCATGATTGGTGATTGGTTTTAAAGAAATACAAACAAGCCAGAGTGTTTTGCTGTGGAGATGAGTCTGGCAATGTGAGACTATACTAAGCTGAACTAACATCTATTGGTTGGCTGTAGCCTCATACTGTACAGACATGGGAGTGGTATCAATCTTCTTACCTAACTCTTGGCAAGAAAGCAAATAAACACGTTCCCTAGAATCTCAAAATGATGAACATCTGTATAGTTGGTGTTTAATTTCATGTTGACTCAAGAATAAACTAGAAAGCTACTGTAACAGGAAGGACTGCCACTTAACACTACACTCCTGTTGACCATTATCTGTGGTCTGACCCACCAGCTTTAATCACAGCACTCCCACATGTTATTAGCATCACTGAGATCAGGGTTAGTACTTGGAATAGATAAACTCTTGTTACTGTGTCGGATCTTTGAGCTGCAGGCTGGAGACTCTCAACAGTTAAACAAGTTGAGCTGTGCCCTGCAGTCCATCCAGCCTCAGTGGCAGGCTCCTCACATTGCCAGCACAGACTGCACTTTAGTGCTCACTGTAATGAGATTTCGAGCCAACAGGTAATCTCTCTTTCTGCAGTTTTTACAAAACCCCACATGATCTGGCACCGGCGGCAGACACATGATTGGTGATAAATCCAAAAGGAAAAACTCACATGTATTCAGTCAGGAACACAAGTGGCAAGGCTGCCATCTAGCAGGCAGAGGAGTAAATGAGGGGAGAGACACTGTGAGTGTAACACCGATCAACTCTGGTCAAGTTGCTAAGCTGCAAACCCTCCATGTGATTGTCATGGCTCTGCGTGTTTAGTTTGCTGTTTTATTATTTGAAATTGGAACATGTTCATCTTTAAGTCACGACTTCTGTGAGGATATTCTTGCATGCATAAAGACTTGTTCCACTGTGCTCATCACACCCATGTTTGAACAAGTTCAATCATTTCACCTGGTATCATCCTGTTTGCGTGTGTAAATAGATTAAGCCTTGGTGCCTGTTTTGTTAATTAAATAATGTGCTCCCTGTGCAGACGCTCAATCGTTGTCAGCTCCATGTCAGCAGATTTTAAAGACCCTTCAATAAACCTCTGTACTTGACTGAGCCTGCATGGAGTTTGTCGAAACAGTAAGATGGAAGCGATTGAGCCAAACTCTTCCCGTCATCCACATAGGGAGGATATGAAACTTACAGAGCTGTGGTGTAACTTTGTACCTGGCTGCTCCCTTGTCTTTGCCTCGGAGCAGAGACATGCAGGTTGAGACAGACGCCTGTGTGGCAACAACTAAACTCCAAACTCCTCCTATTACATTGATACACGAAATACAATGAAAGTTGTTCTGAACCATAGTGCTTATAACAGAAGTTATCCTGGTGAGAATAGAACTAATGTCAGCAAAGATATTGCTGTACGGCTGACATTCCTGAGACAGTTTGCTACCTAACCTTTCTATATTGTGTGTATATACAGGTAAAACACTCATCTGTGAAAACAACAGAAAGCAGTGGAGCAGTAACAAAGACAGGCATAATGTTTGTTAGATTGTTAGATTTGAACAGGTCAGGATGCGTGACAAGATATCAGCCATCCCTCTGGATGACGCTATCAACACATGGGCATGTTTTTTTTTTGTATGTTTTTGCTACCACGGCTGCTGCCCGGCAACATTCATAGTCTTTATTTAGACTTGAAAATCCCCAAACCATCCACACTTTATATTATGCAATGATAAATGAATGAAAGTGAAAGAAAAGCCAGACACATCAGGTCACCATATTATATTTATATGAAGATCCTGTGAATAAAATATTGCACTTAAGCAGTCCAGGTTATTAATTATACATTAGCAATGACCAAATAGGTATATACTGTGTACTAAAATCTTTAATAGTTGGTTAGTTTCAATAGTCTCATTGTATATGTTGTCATATAACCAAAATCCCAATTCCAAGCACGCTGTAATTAAAGCTGCTACAATCAATAATTTTATTTTTAAAAATGGGTCAAATGACTGCGTGTGATGTGAAAAGTGTCACTCCAAAGATTATCACCAACACTGCAGTTCCCCACTCAGCTCTAGTGTCTTTTAGCCCCTTGTTTTGGCTTCACAACCCGCAACTTTACCGTTTTAGCTCATCCTCGCTGCTCTTATCAATGTCGTTTCCAGCAGCAGGCAGCTATTTTCAGACTGACAATGTTATCAACTATGCTTTTTGGTGGAGACCAAAGCAGAGTTAAAAGAAGTAAAAATATTGGACTTTATCAGGCCTCTAGAAACACAATGCTAATGTTACTAAGATGTGTAAACTATTCGTCATATCAGCTTTACAAGGTGATAATGTGTCAATGTGCTTATTTCTACTGTCCCTAAAACATCAGTTAATGCAGGTTTGAACTGCACGTCCCTCAATAATTACAGCAGTAGTGCAAAAGCATCTCCTGGGATTCCTACAATTGCAGCGTCAGTCATCAGATAATGAGAGAACACCATACAGACCCATAGGGGCATCTATGTAATCTGTACACTGTGAGCAGCATCAAGTTTAATCTCATATTGTCAGAAACAAGATAAAAGCATAGGAGATGAATGTTGGCCAGAGAGCGAGATAACGGAGCGATGTAGCCTCTCCGTTAAAAGTGATCACTTCCTGCCAGCTCATTATCATTAGCATAACTTCCTGTCTGCGCAGGCGAAAAGAGGCCTGGTCAAGTGGATACTGAGGATTAGTGGAATGTGCATTCCCATTCAGTACAGTGGTATTCAGGCTATTGCATTACATCAGAGTTGGAAATATGCCCCAACACCCCATGCCTCATGTTCAGACTGAACACGCAGACATAAAGCAACATATTCTTGAACTGAACTCACAGAAACCTACCGTTTTTATGTCTCATATTTAAATAAACTGGTATCCCCATCTTGTTCTCCTGCTAACATTCTTTTTTATATGAAATATTTAAAGCCAAACCAAGAAAACCAACTTTTACTGTGTGCTTTGCTTACTGTCGTTATGTTACAAGACTTTACCTACAAACAGACACGGCCTGCATTCCCGTGCCAGAAACGCGTCTGGAGGGGATCTACTTTTCCAGACCTGAATCATTTTTGCCAGGCCAAGAACTATCAATTACTTGGAAACCCAAACTCTGCTCTTGTGGCCGATCGTAGTTCTCTGATGGTTCCAGGAAACAAACAGTTGATTAAAGCCGCATGGTATTTTTTAAACCTCCACATTCATCATTTTATGCGGTGTCCGTGTCCTCCGCTCACCTCCTCAGTCTCTGTCTTAGCCTGTCCCTTCTTGCCACTCCCTGTTCTCCTCATGTGTTCATTATTCTTTCTTTGCCTATCCCTTACAAATCTCATTTTTCATTTTTGTCCTATCTGGTCTCCTCACTTAAATGAACATATCTCAGCCCATCCTCAGCGGGTGCTGTTGTCAGTGCGGGCTTTAAAAATGTCTCACACAGCACTTTTCCCTGACTTTTTCTCTCTTTTCTTTCTTGGCTCTCCACTTTCTTTCCTGCCTCCCTTCCCCTGTCCTGTCCTCCCTCCTCCCTCCGCCTGTAACCAGAGCCCAGGGAATTGGAGGGCTGCCAGGATCCAGTTTGCTTCTGCCCTTTTAAGGCTAAAAAACCAGGAGGAACTTTTTTCCAGTGGAGGGAGTGAAGAGAATGAGAGCGGAGGGAGGGAGGGAGGATGACTGGAAGGAGTAGAAAGGAAGAGGAGGAAGTGTAGTAGCTCCAGTGTGGTTTGTTGCATGGAGTTAGAAGAGGGAGGGAAGCAGAAGTTGTGGGAGGGAGAGAAAAGAGAGCTCCAGGTCATAGATTTTCAACTTTGGGACGTTTGAGGCTATCAGCTGAATTCATGTTAGAGTTGTAAAGCAATAAGCAAATGTTTTGAGAAGTCTTGAGATGTTTTTTCTTTTCTTTTTTTCTCTGTGTGTGTGTGTTTTATGTGATAAGGGCAGTGTGGAATGTGCAACATTTCCTTGGCGTGTTCTTTCTGACTGGGTTTTGGTCACTCCAACCATTCTTTCCAGCCATGACTTGTTTGTCTGTCTGTCTGCCTGATCTATTACATCTTAATGTCTGAGTTTGTCACAACATATACTATAATCAGTGATACATTTTAATACAAAACAACAACAATAAAACTGGTAAGACATGCTGGAAAGTAATAAAAAAACAGATTTTTCTGAAGAAGAGATTTCAAAGATGTCACTGATCCTGCACCTTCAGATTCTCAGGCAGGGAGTTCCAGAGCTAAAGGGCCCTGACTGTAAAAGCCTGGTAACCTTTAGTCTTGAGCCAGGACTTAGGAAGAGCCAGCAGAGCCATGCCTGAGCACCTGAGACTGTGCTCTGGCTCATAGGGGGAGCAGCACTTAAGCAATATAACTGGGAGCTAAGCCATGAAGTGCTTTTAAGGTAATCGGTAAAGTCAATTCTAAAACTGGTGGAGAGAGGCTGAAACATTGCTGATGTCATTGTGTCTTCTAGTATTTGTCAAAAGCCATGCAGCTGAAGGTGGCAGATTTTTCAGTGTTGAATTCCAATAATCTAATAAAAATAAATAATAAAAGCATGCATGACCTTCTCGAGATCAGGTCAAGAGAAAGATTTTCTGAGACGCTCTTCAATTGGGTAAAAAAAGACTGAATGACCTTTCAAAAAACAGGGACAGACTTTAGAGGACCAAAAGGAATGATCTCAGATTTAGTGAAGTTTTCATTATGCTGGAGAAAGTATTAGGATATTCAGCTCTTTATTTTTTAAACTTGTGTCATTTACATAATAATTATACTGAATCAGTTAATTGTGTTAGATGAAATGCCCCAGTGGCAGCATGTATACACAGAACAACAGTGGGCCAAGGATGGAGCCGTGGGAACACCACACTGCTGAGAAAAATGTGTTTGATGAATAAGATTTGAATCAAATCCAGTCTAGTATTCTTATAGCCAGCCCACTTTTCAAGGCAGTCCAACAGAATAAAATGTTCAACTGTGTCAAATACTGAGAATTAAAATCCCAGAATCAGCTGTGAGTAAAATATTGTTTGTAACTTAATAAGGCCAAATTTCGTGCTATCACCTGCACGGAAACCTCTTGGGAAATTGTCAAAGATCTTATTATTAATTAGTAAACAACCTTGAAGAACAACCTTCATGGTTTACTGAGGTTTTGCTAAAAACGGTAATTTAGAATTGGCTCTAAAATTACCGGCACATTTATCAGCCTTGTTCCAAAATACATACAGTAAAGACTGTGTTATACAAGCAGTCCTGCAATTCTATATTCTAAGATTATATATTGTATATAAATAAATCTAAGGATACTATGAATGAGGGACAGGGCAGGGAGAGACCTCAGGACTATCTAGACCTGCTGTGCTGTTTCGTCCTTCGCCTTACAAGATGTCAGGACTAATCTGCTCCAGATGTTGCAGTACAACCTGAATATTGTGCAGAACCTTTTCTCCTGCTGTCCCCCCCGCCCCCCTTCTCCTCCTTCCCGAGAAGCTGGGATGAGGTCAGGCTGTGGGTCAGGGGTTGTGATGATGTCATAGCGATGTCCACTAGGTGGGGGGGGGACTGCAGCAACGAGCCAGATAGATGAGTCATGGGAGTTTTTGGGGCAAAATGAGCATCAGACACAAACTCTCTATACGGTAGCCTCCACACTTTAGTTCACTCTCTTTCTCACTCACACACACACACTCACACACACTCTTACAGAGGGTGGGTGGGGGTGGGGGGCATTATGAGTCAGCAGGCAGAGGGGGGAGTCTGCGGCAGTCTGTGTCCGTATATGGGCTCCGTCAGGCTTGGTGCACTGTGGTCTGCCGGGAATGTTGGCAGATTCCTTGCGTGTTTAGTGGCTTTATGTGTGTGAGAGGCATGAATCAAAGAGCAACACGCATACACACATTTTCACAACGTGTGAGTGAATGAAGTCCTAATGCTAACTGTCAGGAGGACAGGCTTATCTGCTGTCCCGATCGGAGATGATGCCCTGCGCTGGACAGCTTTGAATGTTGTTGACCTTTGCGTGGTTCCTGAAACCGCCCTGTGAAAGTGCTTATCAGCTGTTCTAGATACAGTGGATGAACAAGCAGAGGCAGGGTCTTGTTCCCCACTGAAAATGAAAGACAATTAAAACTTGCAATAGACAAATAATGATTCAATTAAATGAAAAAACAACACTGTTTTTAAAATAATCATTAGCTAAACACACCCTCTGACCCGTCCTGCTCCATGTTCTGGTAATGTTGTGGTTCTGCTTTAGTGTGTTTGTGCCGCAGTGGCTGACGGGCCACATTCCTGCTGCAAGTACCAGCCTGTGGTACAAATGCATGAACCATTCACACCCTCCTGTCAGTACAAATGACAATTTATAGCTGTCAGTGTTACCTCTGTCTTTAGGCAACAGTTCTCTCTCGTCCACCCCCCTCTGCTGCTTCCTGTCTCCTTCACAATCACTCTTTCCTGTCTGTTTTCTTAGCTTCTTCTTTTTCTTTCCTATCATTCCTGAATGGACTGAGTTGCCACTCAGTTGCTATAACGATCCGACTCACTCAAAGTTCCCATGGCGATGGGTCATCCCGACAGACCTTTTTGTCTGACCCTGCTGCACTTTTATCAACCATGCCGGGTGTGTTTTTCCACTGTGAGCAGCTGACATGTCGTGGATCACAGGGTCGGCAGCAGGGTCGGTAGTTCTCCATGTAGGCAAAGAACTCATCTAATTTCAAGTCATCTAATGTGAAGCATGCATGTGTTTCTGTGCATTCGATTGACTTTTTTTCATGTCTTAACAGCCTTCCTTTCCCAACTGTCTTGCTGCTCAGCTCTTCATCTTCATCATGCATGAAATTCCACACTCCCCCCTCTCCCACCCCATTTTGGGGTTAGACCCCCATCCAGCCCGACCCCGTCCACAAACCCTCACTGCTGCTTTCTTTTCCCTCCTACCACAGACCTTAAATATTCAGCCTTTTCAGTAGCACCAGCCCCCAACTGGAGCCCCCAGCACTCTCTTATGCAAAAACAAAGACGAAGGGGGAAAAAAGAGCTTGTTGTTCCTGAGGTTGAGCTACTGCTATCAACAATTATTCCAGTCTAGACAACTATAACAAAGCAAATTAAGTTGATAAGAACGTGAGCGGTGCTGGAGCCTGCCGCTCTCCTGTCCAGAGATGTTTGGTATATGTTTGTTTTTTTTCAGCCACGTTTCCTGTTTTCATACTTTCTGCAGCTCTTATCAAACTGTTGAAGAGTCTCAAATCACACAGAAAGTGCCAGATGAAGCCCATCAGAAGTTGGATTCACATGCATGCTATTAACAGACCAAAACCTGTAGAGACCCCCTACACACACCCTTGATATCCATCAGCACTTTCCCTCCTTCACTATGTCCTAATCACCATCAGCTAGGAGACTCACAAACACACTGCTCCACCCTTTTCCTCAAGGCTGGACCTGAGCAATCATCCCTCCTGATCAACTGTTGCTTCTTGTGCAACGTGTGTGTGTGTGTCTGTGTGTGTGTGTGTCTTCCTCATGCCTGGGCTAGCTTCTGGTTGCATCACTTTCTCCTGTTCAGTGGCGCGTGTGGCTCTGTCTGAACACAGATGAATCCCTCTGATGAACAACCAAACATGTCAGTGGATGTGCTGTTGTGTCACTCGGTTGCAGTGGTAATAAGTTGCTGTAAATATTTTCAATAAAGGTGCTGTAAAGAATCAGTCAATCAATCAAGCGCAGGAAAGTTCAGCTTAGTTTCAAAAGTGGTTAAAATTTGGGGATATGTTTAGGATAATCGGGAAGTAAAACTCTGCAGGAGATGAAGGCATGCATACATTTCTGTGCATCGTGTCTGGACATGAGAGCTCTAATAGTTGTCTGAAATGCTGATTTAGTTTTCCGTCTTGATGTGGCTGCTGAAAGTCATGTGTGAACTCAAGTTTTCTAACTTTGGTTTTCATTGTCATTGATAAAAGCATTGTGTCAGCGGGACCAGAGTTATTTGGTGAGAAAGTGAGTAAATCAGGGTGTTGACTTGCATTGTTATCAGAAGCGTACAGAAGATTTATCTGTGAATGGTTTACAGGCTGAATTGGAATGTCTGCACTAAGATTAAACTGACGTTTTATCTGAATCATGAATATTCAGATGACTATCTTTTAATACTTTTATCATGTGCAGTCTCAATGCTGACATGTTTGCACAAAAGTACCATGTGGGGAGTAAACTATCATTTACCCTCAACAGACCAGAACATGGTCCAAGATTTTTAGGTATTTATCCCACTCCATCTTAAAGACATCACCATCTATCAGATAGCAGAGACAGATCTTCACTTCTGAAACACTGGGGTTTAAATAAAAGATCTAACGAGAGCGTTATTCCTCTAGTAAACAGATTTATTTCTGCTTTCCACATTCTTTATGGTTGTTTTGACCAGATTGTATTTTGAATGGAGGTTAAAATCGTCAAGTTTCACCTTCCAGCCTTTTGATGCATTAGTCTCCTTTCTCTTTATTGTACTTAAACACTCTAAATGTCTGACTGGCTAGTTGCAGATTTAGATGCCAGTTTTTCAGCTTTGCATACATTGTGGTAACATGACTTTAAATCTGTCCCCCCTCTCCCTCTTCCTCTGAACTCCAGACTCTAAAGCCATCGTGGATGGGAACTTGAAGCTGATCCTGGGTCTGATCTGGACCTTGATCCTGCACTACTCCATCTCTATGCCCATGTGGGACGAGGAGGAGGAGGCGGATGATGGCAAGCAGAAGACGCCCAAGCAGAGGCTGCTGGGATGGATCCAGAACAAACTGCCCGAGCTTCCTATCACTAACTTCCACAGGGACTGGCAGACCGGCCGGGCCCTGGGTGCCTTGGTCGACAGCTGTGCTCCAGGTGAGGGAAAGTGTGTGTGTGTGTTGTGGAGCATCTCTGTGTTGCTATGTCTTGGAGAGGGATTTGTTTGTATGTGCCGAGGGTGGGGACATTGTGTCTTTCAGGGGTCGGTGGTGATGAAGGATTAGAATGTTTGGGGGTGGTGTGCATGTGTTTCCCCCACAGCAAGGGTCTGAAATGAATACCAGCCTAAGTGCTAGAAACATTTACCTCTGGAAAATCAAAATTCAGGAACACTGCCCCATAGCTCTGTGAGGTGATGATAACTGAATGGTGCCTCCATAGATGTTAACATGTTGTTGAACTCATTACTATCTGCATACAATGATGACTGACAGCTGCAGATCTGAGGTCAGGGAAAGCATAATTCTCATCTGTGTGAGAGTGAAAACTGAGGACAGGGGTGATGATGAGCTGAGCAGAAGGGCGAGGAATCGGGGGAAGGTACTGAACCTTGAGGCGACAGGCGGGAGGAGGGATGTAGGTGAAGGAAAGTGAGGCATAAAGGAGGTTTCTGTTTACATGCTCTGGATGTTTGGCATACCTGTGGATCACCAACAGCCTCGAGCTGGAGATAAAGATTCAACAAAGCTGCTGTCTCCGTCCAGCAAAAGATTTTCCCAGTTGGTTCAGTTATGAACCAGCAAGTAAAATGTGCTGACACACAATGCCGGGATACGCCTGATAATGAAGGGACACCATAACATCCAACGGTTGAAGGGCAGACGTCTTGACGAGTCACAGAGACAGATGTATGACCCCCACACTTAATCACTGTTGTTACATTCCCCCTTTATCTGCTGGACGTCGTCAAGGCTGTAACTTTGGAGTCAGCACGTTGGCCTTAATTAGACTGTCTCTAATACAAGAATCTGTCACTCGTGTAGTGAAGTCAACTTAAATGTACCATAATCCATAAATGTACTGACTCTTTTTACAGTGGAAGCATTTCACTGCCTGACACGCCTTTTGAGAACAACTCTGTGTGTTTCAACTTAGTTCTTGATGCTCGCATTATAAATGATTAACAATGGAAGTCATATGTTTCTAACCCATCTCCTTCCTTACCTGCAGGTCTCTGTCCTGACTGGGACCAGTGGGATCAGACCAAACCCGTGGACAACGCCCGTGAGGCCATGCAGCAAGCTGACGACTGGCTGGGTATCCCACAGGTAAAATAAATCCCTGTTAGAATAGTGCAATAAGTTTCTTTGCCAGGTTGTCAACCAGACAACAGAGTTTGGTTGCTGAAGCTGAGAATATGGTTGCCATGTTTAGTCACTTTGTATTTTAGTCATTTAAATACTCTACATTTACATGTCAGCTTCATAATAAAAATGTGACATTAAAGAGGCCTCATTCCTGTAAATGGAACAAGATTCTGCAGGGCAGCTGTATCAAAAGTGATCCAATCCAACATGTCACTGGTCTTAACACCGCAAACATACCAACACATGTGCAGCGTGGTCTGGTTCTGCTTCCGACTGTAACAGCAATGTTTAGGCATCACTAATGTAAAAAATATTTAACATGTCCACATTCTTGGATGTTAAAAAGTGGTCGCCACTGATGGCAACCAAAAAGTGGTTGCCATTTTCTCAAAACGGTTGCCAATGGCAGCCCGGCGACCGTGGAGCACTGTTTTTGCCATGCTGGTTTTTTGGTTAGGTTGCTATGGTAAATGTTTGACAGTGTTGTGTTGCCATGATTGGCACAGAGCAGGCAGCTGGTACAGTATAACATGGCGACAATTGGGTCTGTGGTCGCCACCGTTTCCGCCTTCAGCTCTGTTTCTGTGAAGAAGCTATCTCTGTCCCTTCCCTTGCTCGCTCTGTGGGTTCTAAAATCAGAAAATAAGTGTCTGTCTGCCAGCCGGGTTGCGTGTGAATTTGTCTCAGGTACTTTCTGAGAAGAGGAAGAGGTTGGTATGTGGTTTTGTTCACTAAATCACAACACTGCTCAGTTGATTATTGTGGGTAATCGTATCCATGACAACAAAGCAGCTTCAGGCTGCACAGCTGTAGTCTCTCTTCTCTTTAGCAAATATGCTGAAAAGGAACAACTCTCCATTTGTCTCCTCATGTCCTCGTAGGTGATAACCCCTGAAGAGATCGTTGACCCCAACGTGGACGAACATTCAGTTATGACCTACCTGTCCCAGTTCCCCAAGGCTAAACTGAAGCCTGGCGCGCCTCTCCGACCCAAGCTCAACCCCAAGAAGGCTCGTGCCTATGGGCCAGGTACACACAAACACACACATCTGCAGCTAGACTTCAACAGTGAGAGAAATGTAGTCGTTCCGAGCTGAACAGCTGGATGAGCCGAGAGCAGGGGTGATTTACGCCCATGGACACAAAAACTGTGAGCTGGTCCAAGAGGTTGGACGCAGACACTGGTCTCATCCACACCTGCAGCCCTTTCTGTGTCAGTCCAGGATCATGTAATCCATAATGCACAGTACATTTTCTGTTCTTTCCTAACTCTCCTGCCTCCCTCCTCTGTGAAGGTATCGAGCCTATTGGTAATGTTGTGATGAAGAAGGCTGTGTTCACCGTGGAGACCATCAGTGCAGGAATGGGAGAGGTGCTGGTTTATGTGGAGGACCCTGCAGGACACAGAGAGGAGGTGAGACACCGACCATGTGGGCATTTCCTGTGAAATGTTGTCTTTTACATGTTTTTGGACATCATGGCATACTATTTTGTTAACATTTTATAAATGTCCTCCAGGCTAAAGTGACCGCCAACAACGATAAGAACCGCACCTACTCTGTCTTCTACATCCCTAAAGTCACAGGCATGCACAAGGTAAGTACTTTTTTAATCCATGAGGCTGATGTGACTCTCAAACCCTTAAATTCCATCAGGCGCTGATCCACGCCTGTTCTAGAAAAGCACTGTGTTGAGTTTCAGAAGCATCCCCGAAGCAGCTCTCTGCTCTGCTCCACAGAGAATACACAGCTGTTCTATTTTTGACTGAAGCCGTGTAAAGCAGCCTGTACAGACTCCTGATCATAAAAAGAGACAATTGGGAAACCATTTAATCATGTAGCCTACTTACTCATGATAGAAGCACGTACACCAATGGGAAAATGACCAAATGTGAGCAAGTTAACAAAGTCTGCCAGGTAAAACAGTCTTCTGAAACGCTCTTGGTAGGATATGAAGCCATGTGAAGAACTGGCAGCACAGAGTGTGCCTGGTGGAATTTAGGGATAAGAGGACAGGTGGACTATTTACTGTGTATAAATATAGTTATACAATTCTTTTACTTCATTTCATGCTACTTCATACTTTTCATCCACTGCATTAATCTTGTCTTTACCTAGTTACTTTTTGCAGATTATTTGTCATATGGAAAACATAATATGATGCATTGTTTTAATCAAAGAGAATTGCACTTGCTTCAAGAATCAGATTTTTGATCATTTTAGTGCCAACCTGCTCGTTTCAAGATAAATTTTAATTGACATAAACATTGAAATTAAAGCAGACTTTTGAGACCTGCAGACACCCTGTGAGCTGGACTTAAAGCTTCCGGATACAACTTTCATTCTCTCCTTTCTGCTTTGTAGGTGACGGTGTTGTTTGCTGGGCAGCACATCTCTAAGAGCCCCTTCGAGGTGGAGATCGGCATGGCTCAGGGAGACTCCAGCAAGGCCACAGCCCAGGGACCAGGCATCGAGCCCTCAGGAAACATCGCCAACAAGAGCACCTACTTTGACGTCTACACAGCAGGTAATAACACAGATGATGAGAAGGACAGAGGGTGTCACTCCTCGTACAGATTGTAAAGCCCTCCGAGGCGAAATTTGTTTTGTGAATTTGGGCTATACAAATAAAATTTGATTGATTAATGATATGAATAAGGTTTCTCTGCTATCATCAGGTTAGAAAGTCTGCATGGATACACTTAAAGGGTGTTAAAGGTGTCTTTTCATAACCCTCACGTTTCTCTCAGGTGCTGGTATTGGCGAGGTGGAGGTGGTGATTATGGATCCTGCTGGCAAAAAAAACACAGTGACTTGCACCATCGAGGATAAGGGCAACAGTAGCTACCGCTGCACCTACAAACCCACCCTGGAGGGCCAGCACACCATCTATGTCACCTTCGCCGGTGGTCAGATCAGCAAGAGTCCCTTTACGGTCAACGTGGGGGAGGGTAAGAGTTCCAGATATGATTCCTCAGCAGCTAGACTGAGAAAGCTTGTTTATAAGTCCTTCTGTAAAAGATGTTACTGAAACAGTCTGTGCTCTAATGTTTTTATCTGTAGATTATATTAACGGAAGTCTGACATCTCAGTGACTATTATGTCTTTACTGTATTGTTGCTGTTTGCTACAAGGATCCACTATGTGTCTTCAAGGAAACGAGAGACAAACCATTTTTAAACCTTCAGTATTTGCTCTCTCTTTGCTGCTTTTTAAAGCTTTACTGTCTTTTTCTGTCATTGTACTGGATGCTGTCTCCTCTCTTGTCTCTTTCTTGTCCCCTCCCTCCTTCCCTCGTTCCCTTCTCCTCCTCGATAGAGACCTGATGGTATCTGTCCTCTCTCTGGAACGGCCTCTTCCTTCTGCTGTCATTTCCTGTTTCCTGGGATCTCTCTTGGGTACCCACTATATGTGCTGCATGGGTGATCTGTGTATTCATGTAGATTCTGTGTGTGTCTTTTCTTTTCTTTTTTTGTTGTTGTTGTCTTGACTTCCTGACTAATTTCCCCCTGCAGACTTGCTTTACATGTGTGCTGTGTGTCCTCCGCCTGTCAGCTTTAAACTGAATATAACTCAGTCAACATATCCATGAGGAAACACTCTGCTAACAAATTCCTAAACATGTTCTCAGATTTCGATGGAAGGGCAGCAGCATTAAGCTGTAGTTTGTGTTTGCTCAGGAAACAGATGCCTCATTGCTTCCAGCTCACTTGTGGTCTTAACTTTACGCAATGACACAATTCACAAAGAATTAGATTTGCACTGAGTGACCAGCATTGTGTTAAATGTAGCTTTTGGCACAATGATTCATGCATTCTAAAAATTAAAACAACAGATATGTGGTGCGACTGTAATTAGCTCTGCCTCTCTGAGAGATAACGACCTTTAAGCTGCTCTGGGTGTGTCTGTTCCAGATGACTTACAGTGAAAAGACAGGATGCTAATAAATAAAACAATATGGTGATATGAAAACATTTTAATATAGAGACATAGGGCTGTAAATCACAGCGTCATTAATAGTTAATAAATGATTTCAAAATAATTTCATAATATATATTTGTCTGATAATAACACAGTTCTAAATTCTGGTCAACAAGTGGTTGGTGGTTACAGGATAACAGTAAATACTTAAATGTTAACCAGTTGTTTTTCTTGGTTTTTGTTGTCTTGCTGAACCCGTCAGACCTCCTTATTAATCTATTTGTTTCACTGGTTCTACATCAAAACAAAATTATTTAATTTAATATCATGAAATTAAATGTAGATTTATCCCTTTTCTCAGTGTGCTAAGTCCACTTCTTAGAAAATATCTTGTGTCTCTGTCCCTGCATGGTTTCCTTTGCTTCCTGCAGGGCATCCAACCATGACTCAGCACCTCCTATTTTATACATTTTAAATAGAGAGATAGGAAGGATACTCCACTTCATGTGTGAGGATAAAGGCTTACTTCCTTTACTGCGGTCTATGAATTCACTCTGCAGAATAAGATAGATGGATAAGCGGCATAGGAGGGGTGTGCAGGGTAGGAGGAAAGGACAATTGAAAAGCACTGAAGGCTTTCCAGTAATCCATCATCCTCCTTGAAATTGATGGATGTACCGTTCGGGTGGAAATAGTTTTGGTTTCATATCATTCATCCCGCACCTCATTCCTCTTCTCCCCACTGAACTCACATGTGGTCATAATGTTGGAGTCAGAGTATTGAGAGCTGCTCTCTCCGTCTGATTCTCTCTCACTCTTTTCATTGTGTGTGTCTCTCCACAGCGTGTAACCCCAGCCTCTGCAGAGCTAAGGGTCGTGGTCTTCAGCCAAAGGGCCTGAGGGTGAAGGAGACTGCAGACTTTAAGGTTTACACCAAAGGAGCCGGCACTGGAGAGCTCAAAGTCACCATCAAGGGGCCCAGTGAGTTGAACTGCAGGCACTTTTCCACTAATGCCTGTTCATTCATCTCTGCATCGACTGTAATGCATCACTTTAGGCAATATCTAATATGATGCAAGTAGATTGTAAACTCATTTGAAGCATTGAATAATAAATGCAACCCTCAGATAGATGTTAGAAAGTTACACTGGATTTAATACTGCCCCATTAATGCTGCACTGATCAATATGTGTATATATAAACCATGACTCAAGTCACTTTTTGTAAAAACAGACAAGACAGACAAGCTTAAACAGGATTCAGAGACTCGGGCCAGACAAGACGAGACAAAATTAAGATCATGTGGGGGAAGATAATGAAAGATGAGGACTGGGATTATAATAATAGGCGTCTTTATGGCAATATATAACTGATTTATTTCATTTAGCCATAGACACTGAACAATAATATGTGTATCCACCCCGTGATTTGGATCCCTTCCACCAAGTTTTATAATAATCAGTCTAGTTATCTTTTCATAATCCTGACAGACAAGCAGATAAACAAAACAGAAAATGGCACTGATCCAACTCACCACCAACTGGTACCACTGCCTATTTCTTCCTATTTGTGCTGGTGGTGTACCCACATCTTGCCACCTCCATTTAGCTCTTTCAGGCTTTGGCACGAGCAGTCCTCATGGGGTCGAGTCCCCTGCGGAGCCTCCAGACTCGATGGCTTGCAAACAAGGAATAACAAACTATTTTTGTTCTTTACTTGGTTCCTAAAATGAAAAAAAAAAAAGTGATACTGATGTGCATCGCTGTGTTTACAGAGGGTCTTGAGGAGCCATGTAAAAGAAAAGATCTCGGAGATGGTGTGTATGGATTTGAGTATTACCCGACCACACCTGGAACGTATACCATCACCATCACCTGGGGTGGACAGCATATCCCCCGCAGGTACACACACACACATACTACTACAGTTTATACATACTACATATGCTACAGTTGAGCTACATCGACAGGTCATTACGACTGATCACTCTCTGCTCCATTTAGTCCCATTGAGGTCAAGATTGGTGCTGAGGCCGGCCAGCAGAAGGTGAGGGCCTGGGGTCCAGGACTGGAGGGTGGCGTTGTTGGAAAATCTGCTGACTTTGTGGTGGAGGCTGTTGGAGACAACGTCGGTACACTGGGTAAGTAAGGCAGAGAAATGACAGAGATGGGACACAGTAAAAGATTCCTGGATGTATGTGTTTTTGTTATGTGTATTTTTCTAATCTTGCTGTGTTTGTCAATGTCTCTTTAGGATTTTCTGTGGAAGGTCCATCTCAGGCCAAGATTGAATGTGACGACAAGGGAGATGGATCCTGTGACGTGCGCTACTGGCCCACAGAGCCTGGGGAGTATGCTGTGCATGTCCTCTGCAACAGCGAAGACATTCAACACTCTCCCTTTATGGCTGAGATTGTCAACCCACCAGGCAAAGACTTCTACCCCGACAAGGTATTCACACACAGGGACACGTGCACACATACAACTTGAAACATCTTTAAACATGAAGATCATTTTTGTCAAAGCCATTATTCTATTCTTAAAACTCAACAAATGTGTTAACTCCAGGTTAAGGCATATGGTCCAGGCCTTCAGAGCAGTGGTTTGGCTGTCGGAAAGCCCACTGAGTTCACAGTTGATGCCAAGCAAGGAGGAAAAGCTCCTCTGAAGATCGTGGCCCAGGTAAGGCTGGTCCTGTTTCTGTCTTCATGTTTTACACACCTTTTGATAGATGTTTTGTCTTATTTTATTCTTTGCTTTTCCACATGTGCACAGGATGGTGAAGGTACTCCTGTGGATGTACAGGTCAAGGATAACGGCAATGGCACCTATGCCTGTACTTACACCCCACGTAAACCTGTAAAGCACACTGCCATGGTCTCCTGGGGAGGAGTCAACATCCCTGACAGCCCATTTAGAGTGAGTACACAAAGAGAAGGTTTGTTTGGAGTTCACACAGAGGTCATTTAACCACAGAAAAGTCTCATTAGCTGATGTGTTTCTGACCACAGATGAACATCGGAGCAGGCTGTCATCCAAACAAGGTGAAAGTGTCAGGACCTGGAGTGGCCAAGACTGGCCTCAAGGCCTTCGAGCCAACATACTTCACTGTTGACTGCGCAGAGGCTGGTCAAGGTAAAGCTCCATAAAACTGATTTTGTTTCCCTGACCATTAATTCAGCTCCAACTATTAAACCTACTGCTCAGCTGAATGACAGACAAAGTTATTGAATCATTAGTATTCAGGAGCTAATGAGCTACATATTTACCTCTGGAGCTGGTGGAGAGCAAAACTGAGCTGTAAGTTGAGTGAATATTGAGCTGTCATCCATCCAGAAACACATCTGGAGATGAATGCTAATGTCTGTCTGTGTCTTGTGAATTGTCTCAATAGTGGTTTGTTTAAGCTTTATTTGGTTTTCTCCCCTTAACTCATCGGTTAAATGAAGACATTACATGCAAAATAAAGGAAGGAAGGAAAGGATCAGTGTGATATGATGACTTTGTCTTCTCTCCTAAGGTGACATCAGTATAGGAATCAAGTGTGCCCCCGGTGTGGTGGGACCCGCAGAGGCCGATATCGACTTCGACATCATTAGAAACGACAACGACACCTTCACTGTCAAATACACTCCTCCTGGAGCAGGCAGTTACACCATCATGGTCCTGTTTGCTGACCAGGTGAGTTCGGATCATGTGTTGTTTCCAGCACGAATGAGAGCAGAATGTGTATTTGTAGGATTGAGTGCGTTCTGTGTGATAAAATGTGTGTTTGTTGTTTAGGCTATTCCAATGACACCTATCAGGATCAAAGTGGATCCTTCTCATGATGCCAGCAAAGTCAAGGCAGAGGGACCAGGACTCAGCCGCAGTGGTAAGAACACCTGTTCAGTATGTCTGCTGTGAAGTGTTTAGATTCTTTATTTATCTCCCTATTAAATGTCAATGATTTGATCTCATATGTTTAAGTTTTGGGTTTGATTTACTTATTTATTGGACACTGGATTCTCATGAACTTATTAACTCTGATGAATCCTCTTTTGTCTCTCAGGCGTTGAGCTGAACAAACCCACTCATTTCACTGTGAGCACTAAAGGAGCAGGAAAGGCCAACTTGGACTGCAACTTCAGCGGACCGACCAAAGGAGAGGCCGTCAAGGACTTTGAAATCGTCAACAACCACGACAACACACACACTGTGAAATACACACCTGTGCAGCAGGTAAGATGAGAAAGCACTCACACATATGAACGTTTTCGATACACAGTTTACACGCACGTCCTGTCTCTCTAGCGACATACTTTTTCATATTTTGGCATATGTCACACACAACAAGACACAACCTGTTATATTTAGTGAGCTTTAGGACGGAGCCAGGCTAGCTGTTTCTTCCTATTTCACATCACAACTACGTCACTCCTCTTCTTCCTGCTCCAGGGTCCTCTGGGAGTTGCTGTGACCTACGGTGGAGATCACATTCCCAAGAGCCCCTTCAACGTCGCTGTGGCACCTACAGTGGACCTCAGCAAGATCAACATCACAGGCCTGGGAGACAGTACGTACTTTTAGTGTCATTGGTCTTATATCAAGATTTGATAAAGTTTTGACTCGCTATTCCATATTTTATCTGTGCCGATATCAGGAATCTATATCAGTCTATATCATCGTTTTTTCTCAGCTGGATCAGGAGTGTTGGTGTTTTGATGGTTGATTTTGTGTAATTGCAGAGATGACTGTAGGCAAAGACCAGGAAGTGACTGTCAAATCAAAGGGTGCTGGCGGTCAGGGCAAGGTCGCCGCCAAAGTGACCGCACCATCAGGGAAGGCTGTGGCCAGCAAGGTATGACATATGATGTCAATTTATTGTCTTTCTTCTGACAAAACGTCTTTAGGAGCCTAGAGTCTTGAGTGATATATTTACATTTGTTTATAGATATCTATATAGCTCAATTACTAAAATCCTGTTTATATGTTCATATTCCGTGTTCCAGGTTGAACCAGGCCTGAGTCCAGAGACCAGCCAGGTGAAATTCATCCCCCGGGAGACGGGGCCATACCAGGTTGAACTGACCTATGATGGTGTGCCAATCCCTGGATCACCCTTCACCCCGACAGCTTATCCTGCCTCAGATCCCTCCAAGGTTACACACAGTTTTATATCATTTTAAATTAAATTAATAGTCATTTTCATGCCGACACACTTTAATCTCTGTCCCTGTCTCTCATCCCAGGTGCGCTGTTCTGGCCCAGGCTTGGAGCGTGCCAAGGTCGGGGAGAAAGGGGAGTTCATTGTGGACTGTACCAATGCCGGCCCAGCTGACCTGACCATTGAGATCATCTCGGACAGCGGTACCGAGGCCGAGGTGCACATCCAGGATAACGGGGATGGAACCTACACCATCACCTACATCCCTCTATACCCAGGCTCGTACACTCTCACCATCCGGTACGGTGGCCAAGATGTGCCCAACTTCCCCGCTCGGCTCAATGTGGAGCCTGCAGTGGATGCCAGTGGAGTCCGTGTGTTTGGACCAGGAGTGGAGGGGAAAGGTAAAGTGCTTTGTTCACCATTTTATCTATTTAGATGTACAGAAATTGTTTGTTTCATTTTGCATAACCTGCATATATGGTGTCAATATTATTACAGTGCCTATCATAAGTATTCACCCCCTTGGAGTTTTACCCTTTTATTGCTTTCATAAATCAATCACGGTAAAATTTGGCTTTTTTTCACACAAAAATTTATTGGAAAAAACTCTTTAATGTCAAAGTGAAAACAGATTTCTATAAAAATAATGTCAATGGAAAAAAAAATATCTAGAGTTCAGTGAAATCAATCATCAAGAAATGGAAGGAATATGGCACATGTGTGAATCTGACTAGATCAGGCCGCCCTCGTAAACTGAGTGGCCGTGCAAGTAGGAGACTAGTCAGCCAAGCCAAGACCCCTACAACTACTCTTAAGGAGTTACAAGCTTCAGCTGCTGAGATGGGGGAGACTGTGCATATAGCAACTGCTGCCCGGGTTCTTCACCGCTCAAAGCTTTATGGGAGAGTGGCAATGAGAAAGCCACTCTTGAAGAAAATTCATATTAGATCTTGACTGGAGTTCGCCAAAAAGCATGTGGAAGAAGATTCTTTGGTCTGAGGAGACCAAAATTGAGTTTTTTGGCCATCAGACAAGACGTTATGTTTGGCGGAAACCAAACACTGCACATCACCCAAAACACACCATCCCAACTGTGAAGCATGGTGGCGGCAGCATCATGCTGTGGGGATGTTTCTCAGCAGCCGGCCCTGGAAGGCTTATAAAGTCAGAGGGCAGAATGAATGCTGCAAAATACACCGAAATCCTGGGGGACAATCTTATTCAGTCTGCAAGAGAACTATGGCTTGGGAGAAGATTTATTTTCCAGCAAGACAATAATCCAAAGCATACTGCAAAAGCTACACAGGAATGGTTTAAAAAGAACCAGGTAAATGTTCTGGAGTGGCTGAGTCAAAGCCCAGACCTCAATCCTTTAGAGAATTTGTGGCTGGACTTGAAAAGGGCTGTTCATGCCCGTGCAACATGACAGAGCTTGAGCAGTTTTGCAAAGAAGAATGGAGCAAAATTGCAGTGGGCAGATGTACAAGACTGATTAAGGCTTATCCACACAGACAGTGCTGCAGCCAAAGGTACATCTACTAAATACTGACTTGAAGGGGGTGAATAATTATGCAAACAATTATTTTTATTTATATAATTTAGTTTCATTAACATTACTTTATAGAAATCTGTTTTCACTTTGACATTAAAGAGTTTTTTCCAGTAAATTTTTTTGTGGGGGGAAAAAAGCCAAATTTTATTGACCATGATTGATTTATGAAAGCAATAAAAGGGTAAAACATCCAAGGGGGTGAATACTTATGATAGGCACTGTATTTAGAATGATTAGAATTTCATGTGCGATTTGATCTACCGGATTGGTATAAGGGCCAGCACTGACCATGTAAAGCAGATGGGTATCAGCTAGATGTGGCTGCTCCACATTAAACTAGTTTTTGTCTGTGTCGATGCACAGCACAGTGATCCCTGACCTCATGTTATCCCACATCAAAATGATTCCAATGAGTTCCACATGATGCGGTGTACAGAGTTTGCACTGGTGTCAGATTGGTTCATCTCTGGATGTAATCTAACCCTGCACAAGATTGCAAACATTTCACCATCGTGCTGTCTGTTCCCTGTTTTTAGGTGTTTTCCGCGAGGCGACCACAGACTTCACTGTGGACGCTCGTGCTCTCACGCAGGCCGGAGGTGACCACATCAAAACCCTCATCAGCAACCCGTCTGGCAGCCGCACAGACGCCATGATCACTGACCTCGGAGATGGAACCTACAACGTAGAGTACACTCCCTATGAGGAGGGTGAGTTCAGAAGTCTGTGTGTGCTGAACTTGTAGCTTTGTTTTTTGAGTTGGAGCTGTCCTCATACTGTGTGTATGCTGTAGGCCCACACAGCGTGGAGGTTTGCTACGATGGCTCTCCAGTACCTAAAAGTCCATTCCGCGTCGCCGTCACTGAAGGCTGTGATCCAGCTCGTGTCCGCGTGCATGGTCCTGGCCTGAAATGCGGCATCACCAACAAGCCCAACAAGTTCACAGTGGAAACTCGGTAAGTGAAAACGAATCAATCACAAATGTCAGTGTTTCCTGCTCGTATTTTTAATGTCCGTCATTTTCTCTGCAGAGGAGCGGGTACTGGTGGTCTTGGTCTGGCAATGGAGGGTCCATCAGAGGCCAAAATGTCCTGCACTGATAACAAGGATGGCAGCTGCAGTGTGGAGTACATCCCATACGAGGCTGGTCCATACAACCTCAACATCACCTACGGAGGACAGCCCATCAAAGGTACAGCTGGAAAAATGTGACCAAAAACATTTTTATAACACTGTTATATGATCTCTAACACAGGTCAGACCAGACACTTATTTAATAAAAACTTTTCTGACATTTCGTCTGTGCAGGCAGCCCGTTCTCTGTGCCTGTCAGTGACACTGTGGACAGTACCAAGGTGAAGTGCCAGGGTCCAGGTCTGGGCAACAATGTCAGGGCCAACATTCCTCAGGCATTCACAGTGGACGCCTCCAAAGCTGGTGTGGCCCCACTGCAGGTCCGCGTACAGGGACCTAAAGGTAAGTGTGTGTGTTCTGATGTTTCTATTGTAACCTTGTGCTTATGACAAGAATCTGAACACTTTTCTGTGTGTGTGTTTAGGTGTGGTGGAGCCTGTGGAGGTGGTGGATAACGGCGACCAGACTCACACAGTCAACTATGTTCCCTCCAGAGAGGGGCCCTATTCCATTAATGTGTTGTATGCTGATGAGGAGATCCCACGCAGGTAACACAAGGAAGCACACACACCAACATTTTCTATCATCAGAATATTTGTTCCTCCTCTTCAGTTTGCGCTTATGGCGTCTCTCCTCTCGCTCTCCATCAGCCCCTACAAGGTGAAGGTGCTCCCCACCCACGACGCCAGTAAAGTGCGTGCCAGTGGACCTGGCCTTAACACCACCGGTGTGCCTGCCTCTCTGCCAGTCGAGTTCACCATTGATGCCAAAGACGCAGGCGAGGGACTGCTGGCAGTGCAGATCACTGTGAGTGCTCAGACGTGATACACGTAATAAAAAATCAAATTATTATTTTGGTAACTGTTTTCAAACTATGGTTATTTTCCCTCTCACAGGACCCAGAGGGGAAGCCTAAGAAGGCAAACATCCGTGACAACCATGACGGGACCTACCTGGTGTCCTATGTTCCGGACATGACCGGCAGATACACCATCCTCATTAAGTACGGAGGGGATGAGATCCCATACTCCCCCTACCGTATCAGGGCACTGCCCACCGGAGACGCCAGCAAGTGCACCGTCACAGGTACGTGAAGGACAGTTAGACCACTGTGCGCATGTTGTTCTCATATCTGAAACATGAACTCTGACTTTTTATCATTAGTTTGACTCAATCAGAAGTATTGTTGGTCAGTTTCTATTCTGTGCTCTGTAACCAGGCGTATCAGTCATTGTGCCTAATGATGAATTTGGATGGAATACAGAACACCCAGATTTTTTTATGTGGTTACTTTCTACTGCTGTTGACCACATTTTATAGTTAACAAGGTTTTGTAGTAGAAAACACAAAGTAATTAACAAAAGAAGAACTCTTTGTGTAGTGTTATTTATATTTCATTCGTTTTTTTAATGTTTATAGGAAGAGTTTGATCATTTCATTGATCTTACACAGGGGACATTAACTTGTTACAGCAGCTTACAATATGCAATGTAGAGTTATTTAATTTCTCGTCTAATTCTCAACAAGTGAACGTCTAAAATAAAACTAAAAAATTTTAATTAAAAAAACCCAAGAAAGCAGTTAAGTATATTTCCTATAAACTGCCAGAATAATCCAGCTTCGTTTATTGAAGATGATCTCTGCTGCTCATGTCTCATTTTTCGTGCATTGTCATGTTGTGTTCCTCACGCTGTGCTCCTCAGTTACACTCCCTCCCCAACCCAAGTCCACGCTGTACACACACACATACCCCGCTTCACACTCCACCATCACCATTTGTTTTTTTTATCCAAGTGTTTGGAGCACAGTTATTGCTATCCCACCACCCCCACCCCCACCTGACTGTCTTTTATTTGTCACTTTTTTTTCTCTCGCTCCCCTGCTTCTCACCGTTCCTTTTATCAGTCTCAATCGGCGGTCACGGTTTAGGTAAGCCTTCTGAACGACTTCGGAATGTAGAGGAAGTTCTAACTTTCTTTCTTCTCTGTCGGCATGGAGGATAGTGGCACCAGCTTTAATAGGATATCCTTTCTCCCTCTTCTTCTTCTTCTTCTTCCTCTTTTCTCTCGGATACCTTTTCTTCCTCCCATCTTGTTTTTTACTTCCTCTCTCATAACTGTTTGCCTAAGTTTTCTTTCATATTTTTGGACAAACTAATGGACTAACAGAGTAGGTAGGATGGCATGGTGGAAATGGCTAATCTAGCTTTCAGTTCTACATGGAAACTGTGTGATGATAACATCCGAGTCATTGGTAACAACATACAGTAGACAGAAATAACATGACTAGATCTCATCTGACTTTAACCTGGTCTCATGGTTGTGGAATGTGCATGCTGAATATTTTGTGTGTGTCTGTGTATGTGAGAGACAGAGTGAGGACGTGTGTGTCTGTTTGTGTCTCTGTAAGATGATGATAACCGTCCTCTCACCGCTGACCCTTTCTTCCCAATTCTTAAAGGCGCCGGCGTTGGCCCAACGATCCAGATTGGCGAACAGACAGTCATCACAGTGGACGCCAAGGCTGCTGGGAAAGGCAAGGTGACATGCAGTGTGTGCACACCTGAGGGCGCGGAGCTCGACGTGGACGTTGTTGAAAATGAGGACGGCACGTTTGACATCTTCTACACGGCGCCGCAGCCTGGCGAGTATGTCATCTGCGTCCGTTTTGGAGGGGAGCACATCCCTAACAGTCCCTTCCAAGTCACGGTGAGTGATGTGCGTCTGAACCTTGATTCACGCAGGGCAGGTTCAGCATACAACAGGACCAAACTAAAGAACAGATGAGTCGATGAATTAAAGAGAGAAACTGATAATAAACGAGCTGCAGGCTCAGTGAGTGCAATCACAGGCAGGAGGGAATGATCACTGAGTTACAGACCGATGGAAGTGTTTTGTTTCTTAGATGGGAATGCAGGCACAAGCAAAGGCACTCCATCTATTGTATAAGATGAGGGCAGAGTGCTGTTTGAAAAGTGTAATATGGATAATTGTATCCGTCCTCTCAATGTTAAAGCCAGACACAATGGACACACAATATATCTGTATCATTGCAATATATCTCTCTCAACCTGGAGTAATTTAAGAAGTACATTTTGAATGCATTGAAGGAAAGTTGTAATTAGTCAGTGGACAGAATCAGCAACACTGTAAAACAGCATCATCTGCATAAATATGTTTTTTTTTGTTTGTTTGTTTCATTTATAGAAATGGTGAACAGTTTATTTGTTTTTAATCAGATCTGATGTTTTTGAATCCTTCACTACAAAAACATCTGGAATCTTTTTATTACAAATTACATAATCATACAGGCAAGCAAAACCACATAATAATAATTGTATATAATCGAATCATAATAAAGATGATGACCATCAATATTTTTATAGTATTCTTTTAACTAAATATAGACACAAGCATATAAATAAGAAAAGTCAGAAAAGTTTGCATGGCTGCTGAGAGCAAGATGGATGTGAAGGTACTTATGTGTTGGCTATAGACTAATTAATTATTCATTATTGTAAGGAAGGGCTAATTGGTCTTAGTTTGGGGTTAGGGTCTGACTTAAGAATGAATGATTCCATTATTCAACACTATAGATTTGCTTTAAAACTACACTGGAGCTGCCTTCAGCTGCTGTGATCTTTGACAGGCAGGACGCTGTGGATATACTAGGCTCACACACAGAGCAACAGTCTCACACGTAGCTCTGTCTGTGTTTGGTGCTACGTGGACCACAGATCTCCTTGACACTGTTTCTCCCTACAGAAGCTTCATGATTGGGTCCTGGTCCTGGTGGACATTTTCTAAACCACTCTGACTGTTTTATTCCCCTCCAATCCCTGTCCATATTTCTACCCTCTCCATCCCCTACACCACCCCCTACCCACCACCTCCCACCCACTTCAGGCACTGGAAGGAGCTCCATCAGACCAACTCATGCAGCAGAGCCAAATGCCCCAGTACTACACTCAACAGCCCTGGGTACCTAAAACCTCTGCCTCCAGCCTCTCTTGACTCAATTTTTGTTCATCTTCCTCTCTCACCCCTTCCTCTCCCCCTTTCTTTCTCACCCACATCATCGTACACGACCTCCTTTTATCAGCCTGCGTCAGTGTTTGCTGTCTCTCATTGCAGGTGTTTCATCTCTAAAGGGGGGTTTTTGTCTCATTTCGCTCCCATCACCTCATAAACAGGATTCCTTTAAACAAATGGACAGTGCTGCAGAGCTGCACAATATAAAAACACATGAATATTCTTCTCCTGAGTGTTGCAGTTCTGAACCATGTGCACACTTTTTTTTATTCAGCAACAAAATAAATATTTCTCTTGCAATTTTGGGAATGAAATCTTTTGGATGAATGGTTGTGCAGCCATCTGTTCAGCAGTGCTCCATGTCCGCTCGCTTAGGAGACAAAAGCAGCCATTTTGAGAATCATCAATGTGGGCAGCTGCTCCACATTTTACAAAATGGCTAACTTCATTCATTCTTGACTACCGGTGTTTTTGTCCTCATCTCATTCTCTCTCGCAGTTTGTGTTGGTGTCATCATTCTGACCATGATCCCCATTTGTCACTTCCATTGTCAATCATTTCACCTCATGAATACCTCATCCCATTTTGTTTGTTGGCGTTTGGAAGCTTTTACCCCTCTGCCCTGCACTGTTGATTTCATCTGTGGTGTAGACTGTGTTACTGTAACCACACCCATCACCACAACCTCTTCACAGACAGTGCATCTGATCTGACCTCTGTCCCTTTTGTCACCCAGGCGACAGACAGACCAATGGGAATGAACGGCCTGGATGTGGCTGGGCTGAGACCGTTCGACCTGGTCATCCCATTCACCATCCAGAAGGGCGAGATCACAGGTAACAAAAACAGACTTGACCTGAGCTCAATCTGCGGTGATGATGTCTGTGTGGTGTGTGTACCTCACTGTGTGTCTCTGTCCTCTGCTGAAGGTGAGGTCCGAATGCCATCGGGCAAAGTGGCCAAGCCTGACATCACAGACAACAAAGACGGCACCGTTACTGTCAAGTACGCTCCCACTGAGGCCGGCCTGCACGAGATGGACATCAAATACGACGGCATCCACATCCCTGGTACAGCTTACCTCTTAAATGTTGGCAGAAACAAACACATTTGTAAACTCTGTTGGAGAAAATGACATCACAAATCACTGTTCAAATCGCTGTCATTCACAGGAAGTCCCTTACAGTTCTATGTGGACTACATGAATAGTGGTAATGTTAGTGCCTATGGCCCCGGCCTCATCCACGGCACTGTCAACAAGCCTGCTGTCTTCACTGTTAACACTAAAGATGCTGGAGAGGGTATGTACATTAGCTGTCATATGTCACCTGACTGTATGCAGCACTTAATTGTGTAACACAACCATGCCTCATCAGTCTGCTCAAAATGTACCACCACCACAGACTGAAGAGAGAGGGCTGAAGTTAGTAAGAAAGAGACAAAGAGAATAACACAAAACACCATGTGTTCATTTCATGTTCTTCTAGGTGGTCTGTCGCTGGCCATCGAGGGTCCATCCAAGGCAGACATCGGCTGTGTGGACAACCAGGATGGGACATGCACTGTGTCCTACCTGCCCGTCCTGCCCGGGGACTACAGCATCCTGGTCAAATACAACGACAAGCACATCCCTGGCAGCCCCTTCTCTGCTAGAATTACTGGTAATATCATAGTTTTTTCAAGTCCTCATTCTTTTTATCTGGAAAGATCTATGCATGGCTGGAGAATGCCTGGTGATGTTTGATCAGTAGTGACCACTACTGTGTTTTCAGGCGATGACTCCATGAGGATGTCCCATCTGAAGGTGGGCTCGGCTGCAGATATTCCTCTGGACATTGGAGAGCTTGACCTCAACCAGCTGACTGCCTCCCTCACCACGCCCTCGGGCCGCGAGGAGCCCTGCCTGCTGAAGATGCTGCGCAACGGACATGTTGGTGTGTGTGTGGGTGGTAAACGAGGAGAAAAAAACAAGGAGTTTTAACTGTTGGTCTTGTTTTAACTGTCTCCTCCATGTGTCTGTCACAGGCATTTCGTTCGTTCCTAAGGAGATCGGAGAGCACCTGGTGAACATCACTAAGAAGAACGGTCGCCACATTCCCAACAGCCCCATTTCTGTTATGATCAGCCAATCAGAGATCGGTGATGCCAGCCGCGTGCGTGTGAGTGGCCAGGGCCTGAGCGAGGCCAGGACCTTTGAGCCTGCAGAGTTCATCATCGACACTCGTGATGCAGGTACACGCTTGATAAACATGTTCATACATATGGTAGTTTTTCATGTTTTTTTCAGTCATCCAGGTGTGATGTTTCTGAGCACTCCGGTTTCTTCCATACAGGCTATGGTGGCCTGAGCCTGTCCATTGAGGGACCAAGCAAAGTGGACATCAACACTGAGGACCAGGAAGACGGAACCTGCAAGGTCACCTACTGCCCCACCGAACCAGGAAATTACATCATCAACATCAAGTTTGCTGACCAGCATGTTCCAGGTGAATATCTTAAAATAGCCTTGGATCACAGAGCACAGCAGCTTTGTTCTGAGTAACTAAACTGAATCAATGCTTGCGTCTGTGCACAGGGAGCGCATTTACAGTGAAGGTAACAGGAGAGGGTAGGATGAAGGAGAGCATCACCAGGAAGAGGAGAGCAGCGTCGGTCGCCAACGTTGGCAGTCAGTGTGACCTCAGCCTGAAGATCCCAGGTGACTTTGACAGGAAACTCCACATTATGACACAAAACACACCTCGGTGCTGCTTTTGTCTCTTTTCTATGCTTGAAACTGAAAACTGAAAAGTTTAAATAAGCAGACACACCCTTCCTCCATTCCAGCTCAGCATTTAGGGATTTTGCTGCTATAGTGTCTGATGTGCCAGATCATGGTGACCAACTTAAGCTAATGTCAGCAAACTTTAGAGATATTATTTCAAACTGGCTGAGGCATCACAGAGGCAGTTCACTGACTTTGTGACTCTTCATCCATTTAAAAAAAAAAAAAGCTTTCAAAGTGCTAGGTGGATTTTGGTACCTTTGGACTAACTGCTGGATCTGCAGACAGACGTCATCTATCTCAGCAAGAAAGTGAAGCATATTACCCCTGATGTTGATCTGCTCTTAAAGCACTCCACCCAATCTTTCCTTTATCATATAAAAGTTATATAGTCTTACTTTATGCATGTGTGTGTCTTCAGAGATCAGCATAGCGGACATGACGGCTCAAGTGACAAGCCCATCCGGACAGATTCACAAGGCCGACATCATGGAGGGAGAGAACAACACTTATTGCATTCGTTTTGTCCCCACCGAGACGGGCGTGCACACCGTTTGTGTGAAATACAACGGCATGCACGTGCCTGGCAGCCCGTTCCAGTTCACGGTTGGCCCACTGGGAGAGGGCGGCTCTCATAAGGTCCGTGCTGGAGGGCCAGGCCTGGAGAGAGCAGAGGCTGGAGTACCAGGTAGGTGTGGTGGCTGGATTATTAGTGTGTGTGTGTGTGTGTGTTTCATTTTACTCAGTGTAGCTGATTCTGTTTCGGCCTCTGTGTCATGTGTAGCGGAGTTCAGTATCTGGACAAGGGAGGCTGGGGCCGGAGGTCTCAGCATTGCTGTGGAGGGACCGAGCAAGGCTGAAATTGCCTTTGAGGACCGAAAGGATGGCTCCAGTGGAGTGTCGTACATCGTGCAGGAGCCTGGTGAGAGAAGAGAGGGGCAAATGTTCATGAATAAATGAGAACTGTTACATATCCAGTAAACCTCTGCTCTTTAATGTTGTTTTCTTGTTTGCCTCCTCTACATATAGTTCTATTCTTTTCCGTTTTGGCAGAAATGTTGTTTATTACGAAGAAATTGAATCTACATAAGCATGTCGGAGAGGCCTCTCGCTGTGTTTGTCTTCGTGTGACTGTTTAATGCCTTCTGACTTGAAATCTGTTCTCCTGTAGGAGACTACGAGGTATCCATCCGTTTCAACGATGAACACATCCCCGACAGCCCCTTCATCGTCCCCGTGGCCTCGCCATCAGACGATGCCCGTCGCCTCACTGTTGCCAGTCTTCAGGTGAGGCTCTGAGACACACACACATCCGTGTGCACACACACCAGGCCACAGTGCACTGCCTACAATGCAGCAGCAGCAAATCATAGTTTTACTTTGTGCTATATCAGATTGAAGGAATATCAAACACTGCAAGAAGTTCTACTACTGTATGAAAGTTCTTAAGTTCAGTGGATTTGCACAAATATTTTCAGCTCACGAGGACCATGGTAGTGTGAAGCTGGAAACAAAAGCAGATGACTTATTTAATTATTTTTAAATAGTTTGCTTTAAGTTAACTTTCTATCAGAGTGGTGAATGTTTTAGCAGGCCAGCATGGTTAGAGCTGAGTGTTCAGAGGTGCAGATGTAGGATGAGCAGCTGCTACTGCATTGATAGGCGGCGTAAAGGCTTCTGGAATACTAGAGGACTGTGTGTGTTTCTCGTGCCTCATTCTAAAGGCTCCCAACAACCTCCCACCTCTCAAAGTGATATGGGGCGCTAAAGGGTTAAAGAGGTCTGACATGGGCTGTTTTTTTCTTCTCTCTCTGTACACAAGCACAAGCACAGATGTTTTTACACATAAACATGAAATTACAGATATACTCACAGAGAAACTGTCAAACCTCTGTCTCCTTCTGTCACTCTGTCTTTCTTTCTTCGCTTTCTTCAGCTTCTCTTTAACTGTTAAGTCAAACAAAAACCGCCTTTCTCTGCCCTCCTACTGCACAGCCCTCCTCTTTAGCCTTGTTAGCGACCTCCAGGTAAGGTAAATAGCAGCATAAGTTGAATATGATGCAGTGGTGATTATATCAAGTAGACAGTCTAGAGCTGCTGACTGTCATCAGCAGGGGGAAGTTATTCAGCTGGGTGTTTTAAAAATGGTGATACAGTGTTGAGGGTGTGAGTATGTGTTGTCGAGCAGGAGTCGGGTTTGAAGGTGAACCAGCCGGCGTCATTTGCTGTCAGCCTGAACGGTGCAAAGGGTGTGATTGATGCAAAGGTCCACAGCCCATCTGGAGCTCTGGAGGAATGCTGCGTCACTGAGATTGATCAAGGTAACCACAGGGATGACATCCAAAACCTTCAGACCAGACATGATGGAGAATTCTGGATGGTGTCGCCAGACATGAGGAAATGTTTTCATGTGCTTTACCTTCCCCCACCTGTCTTGTCAGATAAGTACGCAGTCCGGTTCATCCCCAGAGAGAATGGTCTCTATCTAATTGATGTGAAGTTCAACGGAAGTCACATCCCTGGTAGTCCATTTAAGATCCGAGTTGGAGAGACGGGCCAGGCTGGAGACCCAGGGATGGTGTCTGCCTACGGACCAGGACTGGAGGGAGGCACCACAGGTAACGCACTGTCCCCCTAAACTGAACAGTGTCTTTCCGTGTCTTACTAAACCTTCCATGATTATCTTCATTGTCACCTCCATCCTCTCTCTCTCCTGTCTCGTTTGCTCTAGGAACTGCATGTGAATTTGTGGTGAACACAAGCAACGCTGGCCCCGGTGCTTTAGCTGTGAGCATCGACGGGCCTTCTAAGGTGAAGATGGACTGTGTGGAGTGCCCTGAGGGTTACAGGGTCACATACACCCCAATGGCTCCTGGCAATTATCTAATTTCTATCAAATACGGCGGTCCTTACCATATCGTGGGAAGCCCCTTCAAAGCCAAGATCACTGGTGAGTGAGATCTTTGTTTTTTATCTAAAAACTAAATGCAACCTCAGGGGTTAACTTACACTCTTCTCCATCTTCCAGGATCAAAGCTCGTGTCCAGCCACAGTATGCATGAAACGTCTTCTGTCATGGTTGACCCTGTGACCCGTGCCATCAGCTGTTCTCAGCAGAGTCCCCCTGTCCAGTCAGATGCCAGCAAGGTTGTGGCCAAGGGCCTGGGTCTAAACAAAGGTTTCATTGGCCAGAAAAACAGCTTCAGTGTCGACTGCAGCAAAGCAGGTGTGTAGGACTATGATGTAAACAAGTGCAGTTTTTCGGGTTTTTCGAGAAGTGATGACACAAAATAAACTCCTGTAATGATTAGTAGGCTGAAGTGAATCTCTGCTTTTCCTCAACTTTGACCCATGAATCCATGTCGCTGTCTTGACAGTGCTGACCTTTGAGGAACTAGATGTACAGAGTACACAATCAGACTCTGCAGAGAGACAACAGTGTTTATATGTTCATGTGTTCTGTGGTGGACGTGACCAGACCCTCATAAGCTGAAGTTTGCACAGATGTGTCTTTTGTGATGAGTGAATTCTTATGTGTCTTTGTGTGTTGAGATCTTCTCGGCCCTCAGGCAGCACATGTATACAAAGCCTTTTATGGAGAGAAGTGACAGGGAGGAGTCCCTGTGTCTGATCTACTTGGCTGTAAAGGCTGACACATAATCATCGAGGAGACGTATACCACAAAAGGATAGATTTAATATCTTAAAGTTAAGGTGGAATACTGAGAATATAATATGATTATGATGATAATATAGAAACACGAGTGTGAAATTTTGATCATTAGAGGTCAGTCATCCAAAAACCACCTAACACTGACGTGGCTAATTAGCTCTATTCACTTTTATTTCTATAATATATAAACTGTTTCTTTGAATAAACTGTGAACTTACTGTCACATAAAATAAATACAGAGAAAACAGGAAGAAGATCATTATCATAATTTTAGCACAAAATAGAATTTAGTTTTCTTATATTGAATTCCCGTTTGCAGGATAATGTCTCTCCAAATGATCATTTAGGTGCTTCAGATATATTTTTGTGTTCAAAATCTCCCTTTTGCATGCTGAGAATTGATGCATATATACTGTATAATACCACATACGTATAGTTCTAGTCTTTATACTAATTGAATAGTAATATATTGATGTAGATAGTCATCTTTTCTGTGTCTGTCCACAGGTCGTAACATGCTCCTGGTCGGTGTGGATGGTCCCAAGGTCCCCTGTGAGGAGATCCTAGTGAAACATTTGGGCAACCGCTTGTACAACGTCAGCTACCAGCTCAAAGACAAGGGAGAGTACATCCTGGTGGTCAAGTGGGGAGACGAGCACATCCCTGGAAGCCCCTACCACATCACTGTCTAAAAACCCAGCTCCACAATCAGAAACGTATACCACTGTTTAAACAACTGAAATTCTATCTAGAGTCTAACCGATCATTGTTTACAGCTCCAAGTCCCTCCCATGTTACAAATTAAGTTTTTTGCATCTTATTTTATAACTATTTAACCAACTCAAAACAAACTCTCACGTCAGTGTTTACCCTCAGCCAGATGTCTGTGTGTTTTTCCACAAGTGAATATTTTAAAATAAAATCTTCACTGTAACCAGATCAGAATCGCCCAAAGATAAACGCATAGACACAGACTTTTCCTCTCTTTGTGGTCATTCGCTCCATTTCTTGTTGCATTCTGCTTATCACGTCGTTCAGTAAACTTGGGGAGGAAAGAGATGCACCTTTTTTATTATTACTGTAAGCAAGCAGTGGACATTAGTAGATTTGTCTCAAGTCGTGTAGAAGTCTAGGATAGCTTAGTGTAGTGTAGCAGCAGTAGATTTTGGCCCCGCTGAGCCCAGCATTGGATGGAAGGTTACAGTTTACACTGGAGGAGCTACTCTTATATACATAAATAATGGTTTTTAGTTTTATATGAACAATCACAGGACTTGAACCAAAGAGTGTCAGAGGTAATGTGCCTTCCTGTTGCCTTCCTGGGTTTATAAGAGTGTGTGAAAGTGCCTTTTTACACACACTGTGACACACTTTGATAGAAGTCCTTTAATTGTCCATCTAAAAGTCAGATGAGATGCTTGTCCTTTACTTAACAACTAATGCTCAGCACTGGCCCAGTCCACTCCAGCATGTGGTGTTCATGATGCTCTTTAACTAACCCGGTTGTTTTACCTGCTGCTAGTGTGATCCAGTTTTTTTAGGCACTGCTGTTCTTAAAGCCGTATTATGGATTAGTGTAGGGAAATAATTACAAAAGATTCAAGATATGGTGCCACGTGAACAGAGGAGAAAGACACATTTCACAGTAGCTTTGTGGTTTGTCTCACACGTGCTCTCTCAACACCGCTGCTGGGAAACAATGCTTTTTTTAGTGTGTTTTTAACCTGTGATACTGACGTGCTCTGCATGTTCATTAGGTCGTAAAGGTCTTGCGATACAGACAGCCTCTGATTCAGAATAACATCGACATGACATGTGGCGTGTTTGTGGTGGTTCACCTTTTGAGTATGGAACTGTTTCATATCAATTCAAAGGTTTAAAAAGGGATGTTTCTAAAGTTGTGCTGGACAGAAGGGCTGAAGTTGATGTTCTGATTTGTCACGTCCTGAAAACACGATGACCAAAAACGAGAACAGATGTTGCTTTGTTTTCTGCTCAGTGTTTGTATCTCACCCCCTTCAGCCGCTACCAACCCACCCACCCCTTCCCTTTCTTTCCAGCTCGCTTTGTGCCTAATCTATCTTTCAGAACAAAAAAATAAATTTTGTCCTAATAAAAAAAGAAAAAGGCTTTAAAAGTGTTTGTAAGACAGTATTTTGATACACAATAAAGTTGTCTAAGTATTTTTCTGTCAATCTGATGGCTGTTTGTTTTGTGTCTTTAAACTTTGGAGAGAAAATGTGTCTGATGGAAACATGAATCATCATCATGATAAAAACATAACATACATGTGATCAGAATTCACTGATATTCTAACAGTGTGCCTGTGCTGAGCACTGAGTTCATACTGTGCTTCACACTGGAGAGTTTTGATCTAAATGTGAAACTTCATCTTCTAATCAGTAAGTCTGATGAAGCTCAGAGTAAAATCATGGACCTAATGTTGAGTGTTCTATCCACAAAGTTTCCAGTGAGTGGAAAGTGTGTACATTACTGGAGTCTGCAGCCAACGCCCTTCCTGGAAAACTGCAACTCCTTATTAGGCCTGACTCACTTTCTAACTCCAGAGGCCGCTGCAGGAGAGGAAATCTTATTCTAAGTCTCCATGGCTTTGTTTGTGTCCAGCTTCCAACTACAGGCCTGCCTCTCTTTGTGAAAACATTTGAGTATTATTGAGACCAACTTAATGTATCCAAGACTATAAATGCTTCTCCAACACCATCAAGAAGAAACTATGTGTAGTTTTAACTACATACCAACAATTATTCAATATTTCACGGACGTTTTTGTGGTTGTTATAGCAGTACTGCAGGCTAGTAATCATTGTTTCAACTTTATTTGATTTGATATGAATGCAAAACCATTTAAGGGTAACACAGGAGGGACAGATCTTCAATCATTTCAAATACATGCTCCACATCAATCCTGAAAGGTCTCACATGCATTCATAAATAAATGCATTCAATAAATAAATATAGAAGTGCTTCTATAGCAAACAGAGTGCACAGGATTCAGCAGAAATGTGATTTTTTTTTTTGGATACAAAGTGTGACAGTGAGCCTGCAGGCACAATAACACCAGGACCCTGAAGCTGCAGCAGCTGAATGGAACCCCTAACCCTAACCCTTCCTGTGTTTCCTGTGCCCTGTGCTCTTATGAACCTGTCTAATAATAATATAATAATAATAATATAATAATAATGTCTAATAATCCAGTCTGAATAAGCACTGTCCGCTTTATCAATCACTCACAGCAGAGCTTTCTGACATGGAGGTGTGCCAGCTTACGTCGCCCTCAGAAGTAAACTCCCACTCCGCTGCTGTGGTTCTTCTCTCAGTCGTCTCGTCCTGCTTTCATTTACATTTTCAGGCCTGAAACTCTTTATTCTTTTCCAAAGGTGAGTGTATTCATTTCATTTCAACTTTAAATCTGTACATATAAACCACTTCCTTATTCATAACTTCTGTTTATCGCTCGCTCATATCGCTCGCGCCAGATAAAAAAATTAATAATAAAAAAAAAGCCGCGAAGTCTGTTTTATTACGCTTTAATATGTATATGCAGCAAAGGAAGGGTCATAACCTGTTAAGAATGAATAACATTGACAAAGTACTGCCTGTGCTGTGAGCCGGCTTCTGCACTTTGCTTTAAGGGCTGTTTTTCAAGTTCGCCTGCGGAGTGTAGTCGCAGCCTGGCGGGCATAATGCTTTACAATCACCGCTCCCTCCACCTCTTTACACTGTCTATCTATCTATCTATCTATCTATCTATCTATCTATCTATCTATCTATCTATCTATCTATCTATCTATCTATTATTTTAATAAAGTAACTCCTAGTTTGTATTTTTATTTGTAGCTCTGTTTTTATTTGTATAAACACCTTTATTTATATATATTTTAAACTTTTTATATAGTTTTCTATTTTATCTCTGCACATTTCACTTGTTTTGCACAGGTTTTAAATTCAGATTTATCTTATAGGTTAATTTTAATGTACGTTTACATGCTGCTACTGGATCCTTGAATTTCCCTTTTGGATCAATAAAGTATCTATCTATCTATCTATCTATCTATCTATCTATCTATCTATCTATCTATCTATCTATCTATCTATCTATCTATCTGTTAACCTGTGTATTGTCTACCTGTCTGTCTCTCTGTCTACCTGCAGATGTCTCTGAGTGACAAAAGTAATGAGGAGATCAGCAGGTTGCTTGCTGAGTATGGCATCAAACATGGACCCATAGTTGGTATGTTCACATGAATTGTTTTATTAATTGTGTCATCAGTGGCTTCATAAGCACCACTTCATCATATTTAAACAGTTTAAACAGTTACACGAGTGAGAACTGTGATCATAAAAATACGATACCTGTACAAGAAAAGTTAAAAAATGTTTTAAATCAAATAAATACACAGACATAAATAGATAGAAACGTCCATCTTGTTTTAGTTGCAGTTGATATTAGGCTGTTATGTCCAGCTCTTGTTTTAGTTGCAGTTGATATTAGGCTGTTATGTCCAGCATGTTTTTTATTTGTCTATATTTGGCCTTCCCTTTTACTCCAGTGTCTTATATTTCTCCATATTCAGATTGTTCAGTTTTATCTTTTATTCTATGCAGCCATACATCATAAAGACCTATCCCTTACTTATTATCATAATACACCAATTCATTTAACATTTCCATCCAACCCTGATGATGCAGAGAACTTACTGTATATGTTCATTTTTTAGGATAGTGAAGCCCTGTTAACATGTTTGTGTGAACACAGGCTCTACTCGAACGCTGTATGAAAAGAAGCTGGAGAAGGCGATGGAGAAAGCTCCAGTGAAAGCCTCGTCTGATAAGACCTACTACAGAGAGGAAGGTAGGATCTCAGTCTGCTGACCTGCAGAGAGCAGCTCCTTCATGTACAGGTCTATAGATGTCAAAAGTTTCAAAGATATAAAAACTCAATAACATGGAGTTTGAATGACTGACTAAATAATTTGAGATACTTTTGTTTTAAATCTTTTGAGACGCAGCTAAAGATTATTTTTATTATTGAATAATCTCTTGATTATTGAATTGTTTTATTGTTCATATAGATATAAAAAATAATGGGTAATTTGAATTTTAAATACTTTATTGTCTGTTAAGCAAGTTTGTAATCTCTATAGACATATCTGCATGTGAATTCAGAATCTGTAGACGGGACAAATGGTTTGTTTGTAGTCTGAGTAGTATTGGCAGGCTTCGGTTTGCAACAGTCCGGATCACATTGGCCGAAATACAATCTCGGAAGCCATCAGCTGTCGTCTGATGATTGTTATAAATAATATGTTTTTATTTTGTTTTTTGTTTGCAGTATGTTCTTGACTTTACAGTACTTGCTTTTCTCTTGTTTATAAGTCAGCCCACCTGATATTGTGTGTCCCATGTGCAAAAAATTGGTCCTTGCTGCAGCGGCTCATGGTTGCATATCATTCTCCTTCTCTTTCTTTCCACTTTCCCCTCGCTCTTCAGCTGTCTTTATCAAAATAAGACCAAAAAATCTTTTTAAAAAAAGAAAGAAATAGACAAGGGTTAACGTCAGTGGTTAATCAATAGCTAGACAACAATGTCCAATACCACAAAAGTGTCAGTGTTGATCATTAAAGAGAAAACAGTCCACTCTTTTTCTGCTGTCTTTTCTATCTCCCTTCATTATACAGACTGAGATTTTGCAGGGTTTGTTTGGATCAGGCCATTTTGTGTCTGTTCTTAAAAACAATAACGACAGCTCTATGATTACCATGCTGCTTCTTGCAAAGAATAAAAGATAATAAAACATAATCTGCACAAAATAAGTCTGAGTGAGTGCTGACTGCTGAGTTCCAACTCTCTGAATCTTCCTTATTATATTTCTGGGTGTTGCCTGCTCTGGAGAGTCAAACAGCTTAAATAGTAGAAGTGCTGATCTAATGTAATGTGAACTGCAGACAACTCTGGTAGCTGTCCTCATCAAACCCGTTGTTCATTCTCTGTGAACATTTCATTATTTCTGTTACCATATCCTTCAAATGTATAAGATAGACTCAAGACATGTGTGTTAAAGTTTGCTAATGAGTTTTTATTTGTGTACAGAGGAGGAGATTACCTACATCACATACCAGAGTCCGGTGAGTCCTGATCGTCTGCTTATCCGTCTGTGATTGTGCCAAACCCTCTGCTGTGACTGTGAATAATCTCCAAGCTATCCTGCTTTCGTTTTCACAGGTTAGACATGAGGCTTACGCACAGGCGGACATGTGAGTGCAGTTTTAACACACACACACACACACACACACACACAAATATATACACATGGAGGAAACACTAAACTATGCTGATGTAAAATAATGCTTTGATTAACCTGTCAGAGGGCAAAACTGTGTTGTTGAGCCGCTACAAAGCTAATGTGACTGCACCCAATGTTGTTGGAAACTGTTGGATTGATTGGATGAACTATCTGTCTATCACCAGTCAGATCAATGGACCATATAACACAGTCAAACTCTTATCAAAGCCAATTAGAAGAAAGGAGAAATCATATTTTCCTCCGTCAGTTCATTCAATGAAGAAAAATCTAGTGATCTACCCACGCCTGTAGCTCATACCTTAGCTGTCTGTAGTTCCTCATAGGACATTGATTGGTGTGAACCACTGAGTTCAGACACAAATACATAACTCAAAGCCGAGCAAGATGGATTCTGTGATCCAAATTTTGTCCTGCTGCCTCACAAAGTTAGTATTAACCCACCCTGTGCTCTGTGTGTGAACTCTGTTCCAGTTCAGTACAGTTCACACAGACACCAAGAGTTAATTTTCTTTATGTAGGGATATGTATTTGTGGAAATATTGTTAATTATGTTTTCGCTTATGTCAAAATAAGAGGTGGGCTGACAAACTGACATGGCCACCCAGAGAGCCACGCTGCTAAATGAATCAAAAAACATCAAAACAGGTCAAAATATTTTTTCTGACTGCACTGGACTACACTTAACTCTCAGATACATGCAGTTGAATAAAAAGCACAATACTTCTCCCACTAGATACCACTAAATCCGATACACTGGCTGATCGGTCACTCTGTAAGGATCGTCCATTAAACCAGAGTGGATCTTAGATGCCTCCTTTGTCTCGCCTGAAAAAAGCCCAAAAAGTTTGAGAAACTCTGCTTTAAAATAAGTATTGTTTTTTACAATATCAGATATTTTATGACAGTATCAGATTTGAATTCATTTTCAATACAGTAAGTCATTTTGAAATCAAATAGTGGGGTGTTACCACAAGTATGATGCTGTCTTTGCTTCTGGTGTCGGCGCGAGCAGGACGCCTATCCAGTAGCTCTGTATGTGTTGTGTCATCTTTAGTGTTTAAAGTGTGTTTTCTTTCAAGTGTTCCTCCATGAAGTACACTTTATATACCTTATGGATACAATGTCTCTTTACCAGCAACACAGCGGTGGACAACTATCTATCTAATCATGGTTCTGTTAGGTGAAGTCTTTCCAGTGAGCAGGAAACCCTAATCAGTATCACTGGTAACACCTGTGTTATACCACGTGTATGCTGCAGTATGTGTGTGTGTGTGTCCTCATAATGACTTGACAGCAGTGTGTGTCACTTTGTATAAATGTCTTTGACCACATTGAAATTGAAGTGCAAAGTGTTCCTCCATCCAGGCTAAAACGAAGAGGCAAAGCTGAGCCAGATGAAGATGAGGATTTAGACCGAGACACAGAGTGAGTCTTGTGCTGTAAACTAGTGGTGTGTTTGAGAACTTGAGCTCATCTGCTAGTCTAAACGTCTAAATGTTTCCTCCTGTGTTCCAGGCCCCCTATCCGGATCACTAAAAGAACAGCCAATCACAGCGCAGTCCGATCAAAGGAGCCAGTGAGAAAGTCTGGAGGCGGCGTGTGGAGGGCGATTCGCCTGCTGCTGCTGTTAGCTGTGTTAGCAGCCGTCCTCTACTACGCCTACTGCCGCGTGATTAACAATGAAGAAAGTCCTTTTGGGGTTCAGTGATCTGATTTGTCGTTAGGGTCAGGGTTTTTTTTTTTCTATTCCGTTGAAGGCATTCCTTCTCCATTAATGTCATTAGTGGTGAGAACTGATTTTTTCCCTCATTCCAATTTTGACCACATTCCATAAAGTTTTAAAGGCTGTATCTCTTAGTTACTAAATCCTGTGAAATGACCAAAGAAATTATAGTCTGTGTATTCAAAGTCTGATACATCGCGTTCCTCTGTGCCAAAGAGCTCCACTGTTGTTCAAAAATGATTACAACTATTAGGAATGTGTGAACACACACACTGTAACTGTAACTCAATCCCACACACGTCCTGCTGCCCCACTAATACATTGAAATATTCAATGTATACCATTTTTACAGAAGGATGTAGCCATATTTCATTTTTGTACAGTGGTCAGTCTTTTTAGTTGTTCTGTTGTTTTTTGTTCAAACTCTTCCTTTTGCAGATGGAGTTTTTGTTGTTTTAATGACAGTACGTCATCAGTGCAGCTGTGATGCAATGATAGAGTTTAGTCTGTGTTGTGCATCTGTATATGTCGCAAGATTGCAACCATATTTGCATATATATATTCTGACGTTGCGATGAGGAAAATCTCAGTTTCACAATTATAATTCATTCATTTATTTTAACACTGCAGATGTATAAAATCACATGAGCTTTTTTTTACATGCTATTTTGGTTAGCTACGTTTGTCCATCCCTAAAAGGAGTGCAACGTGAATATCAAATGTGTATTAATGTGCCACTGAAATTATCCCCAACAAATGTATCTATTGCTTTTGTTTTAAGTAAAAAATGTATATTTTGGAGCCTTTAAAGATTTCTATCTTCAGTAGTAAGCAGCAGGTGTGGGAGCTGAAAGATCAGACATAGGGAAATATTGAGAGACAGACTAAAACATTTCATCTGGTCATAGTTTTGGTCATTTCATGGGATTTGTTGATAATGAGAAAATTATAAAAAAGAATGCCAGCACTTTCCTTTGATTTCTTATCTTTGCTGCATAAAATGTTGCACTATTTTTTACAGCTAGCAGTTGTGTGTGTGTGTGTGTGTGTGTGTGATTTCATGCAGCTGTTCTCTAACGTGATCGGTTCTTTTTTTTGTGATATTAACATGACGTCATGTTGCACAATAGAATTATGACCTGGGGTTCTCCCTACACAGTATGTCCAATCAAAAACCAAATAAATCTTTTTAAATAAAATCAGGTCTCCATCTTTAAAGACACTTCACTATGGACTTTCTGTATAATGTGATTAGAGTTAAATACTACCAGAACAAAAGATACGTTTCCAAACATGATATCAGTAATTGATTTATTCAGTTACAAAAGTATAAATGCATGTAATAACACCAGTCTAACATTTGACAACGGAAACAATACAAAACACTTATATTTACACGATGGAAGCTTTAAATAGTTTGACATTCTGTACAGTAGGTAACAGTAGTCTGCAGGTATTTGTCCTCGAGGCAGTGGTGATGTATTCAAAGTGGGTTGTTGGTTGTCAATCATTAGTCGAGCTGATCCAGTTGAACGCTGATCCTGAGTTGAGGTTGTGGGTCGATGGTTTTATTTAGTGTTCCTCAGCTTATGTTGCTCTCAGCCTGGTTCCACACAAACTCCTCAGCACTAATGTGATAGATGTGGTCCCTTAACTCACTAACGTGATCCCTTTACATTTAAAAGAAATGTCTCTGTGGTGCAAAGACCTAAATGCCTCCAGTTATGTTGAGGTCGAGGGGTAGAGGGGAAAGCTTAGGCTCTGGTATTGCTATCACAGGTGACTGTACCGTCCTGGGAAATAAAACAAGAACAAGGTCAGATGAGTTTAAAGCAGCAGAAGAACCTCCTGTATACCGTGTGCGTTTTCTGTGATGGCCTACCTGATATGTCCCTCAAATCCAAGCGCTGTGATGAAGATGTTGACGAGCACGGTGAAGAAGACGAAGACTGTCGCTACATTGTTCATTGTGTTCAACTTGCGATGTTTCCTCACATCGTTCAGATCATACTTCACTGCTGACACAGAATCACACAGCACAGTCGTCATTAGTTACATGAAACGCTGACAGAAAGTCTCTTATACAAGAACTTTTTCATTGAAGGGATAAAACAGTCTTTGAAAAAAGAAGTGCTGCCAGATTAAAGAAAAGAAAACTCAGATTAAATGTTGCAGTGAAAACATACTACTGATGTACAGACTTGTAGATAGAAATAAATGTTATTTATAATACATATAAAAGTGAAGTTGAGTGTTTGACAACTAAATATAGTACAACAATTCTTACTAGTCTTTAATGAAGAAAGCATCTAGAGCTGTTAAACTATCCCTTTAACAATGGAAGCATTTATTATACTGAAATACAGATTAGATTTATCTGCATAGCTGTATGCTTAGCTATAGTACAAATGGTTTGGACTTTATGGTCTTACAGCTTTGAATGCATTGATTATGGTTGTTGCTAGGGAACTCGGCACACAGAGAGGAAACACAAAGCACTGATGTTATCTTTAGCCTCAGACAGGCAGACATGGCTGAAGCTTGTTTTCAAGTTAGATTGTCTCCTCTCCATTTATCCAAACTCCTTGTACTTGTACACGCCATGCCTTGGGGATTCTTGCTGAGTGTTTTTATTCTCCTTTCTCCTCGTGTCTCTAACTTTACTTCCTGTCTTTGTTTTCCAGTCTTTTCCACTGTTTCACCTGTGTCACCTCATCCTGTCTGTATTTAGTCCATGTGTTCATTTGCTTCAGTGTCGATTTGATGTACCATGTGTGAAGTGTTCAAGGTCATCCCTAGTGTTTTCTTGGAGTTTGGATGCTGCCTCATGGTCTTCTCCTCTAGTATCTGTATTTGGGCACTTCCTCTTGTGTTGCTTGTTTCTTCCATAATTGTGACAGTAAGTACATCTTCAAATGCATTGTCTGCTGGATCCATACCAATCAGTTCATGATGTCACAATTTTAGAAGTGGGAAACAAGAAACACAAAAGCAAGTGCCCAAATGCAGATGCTGGAGGAGGAGATGTAAGTGCAGGTCAATCATTTATTAACAATAAGTCCAGGAACATGAAGCAGGCAGAATCCACAAAACAAAGAAACACTGACACTTCACACAAGTACATCAAACTGACACACAGAAACACACGGACATGAGGGAGAGCCACAGGCGGAAACCAATCAGGATGGAAAAACAACAATTAAAACTGGCAACAAAGACAGGAAGTGAAGGTACAGACACAATGACAGTATGGACAGTATGCCTGCTTTGATTCATTTGCACCTCCTGAAATCAAAGATCCTAAGATCAAAAGTATGGATTCAGAGTGCAAGAAAGATGGAGAAGACACAATAACAATGTAGAAATAAGCAAAAGTCTGAGTCACTTGCCAATAAAGACGAGCAGCAGTCCCACTATGACCTGTAACGCGATGGACACAGACAGCAGGACAATGAGGGGGATGTAGAAACGATAATGAGGCCCCACGAAGAGAACGGTCTTCAGCTGCGACGAGTTGGCCATCAGCAAGGCGACGTCCAGCATACTCTGAGCTGCACTTTTCTTGGTGGCATAGTGATTTATGTTGATGGGGCGATGCACTTTTCCAGAGGGGGTCAGTGCCTGTGAGTGTGGAGAGGATAGGTTAAGTCTGTGACACTGTTGGAGACATACAGATCAACCTCTGACAACTGTCTTTTGTTCTCCACACGTCCATGCGTCACTATGTTTGGTGTTGTGTCTTTTGTTTCTATGTACTCAGGTGTGGCTGTAAGAGACGGGGGTGTGGCAGAGCAGCAGGTGATGACTCACTCAGAGAGAGAGACGCAACAAGAAACAACATGCTGGCACTTGATACTTCATGCATGTGCTCAGGTGGTATCAGACACTGAAATCTGAGGACACAGAGAAAAATCCTGATCTCCACCTTCTCCTCCTTCCGTCTCACTGAGAAGAATGTGACTGTTTATTTGTAAACCATACAGAGATGTATAAAGTACTGGAGTAAAGTACAGATACTGCATACTTAAGTACAGTACTTAAGTGGTTCCACTTCATTACTATACATCTCTGCTAATAACTAATTTAACTAACAAACAATTAAGGGTTAGATAAAGGTGAGAAATTAACCTGTGACCCCTTGTGGGGGTCTCGACCCCTTGGTTGTGAATCGATGGTCTGGTGTGTTTGCAGGAATGTCAGTGAATCAGTGTTTCTTTCCATAGCTGCTGTGTGTGTGTGTGTACAGATAAATGAACACTTTGTGAGAGAGTCGCGCCCAGGTGTGACATCTCGTCTACCTGTGTTACAGGACAGGTCAAAGCCCCGGGAAGAAGTCTGTGGCTCTGATGTGGTTTCAGAGATGTATAGTAATGAAGTGGAACCACTTAAGTACTGTACTTAAGTACTAAAATGCAGTATCTGTACTTTTTTGGAGTATTATTTTTTTCCACAACTTCCACTTTTACTGCACTACATATGTTTGATAAATTTAATACTTTTACTCTGATACATAACAGTCCGGGTCTCACAGATCAACCTCGCTCGTGCGCCGGACGTCATACACCTGACACCCAGGCGCGCTCTCTCTCACCTGCTCCCCCCGCCCCCTTGCTCTCGCATTTATTCAGACGCATTCACAGACCCTGGGAAATCATAGAACTCTACCATGAACATTGTAACACTGTACCATTAGAAGTTGTTCCTTAATAAATATTTGAAATAATATAAACAACAGTACTTTTACTTGTACTTTTACTTTCAGCACTTGAGTAGCATTTTTTTTCTTGCAATACTTAAGTACAAAACATTTTGAATACTTTAGTACTTTCACTTAAGTATGGTATTTAAAGAACAATTCAACTTCTACTCAAGTCAGTTTTTTGAAATAGCACTTGTACTTCTACTCCACTCCTTTACTCCAGTACTTTATACATCTCTGGTTATTAGAGACTGTATTCAGGGGGTTGAGATACTTTGCCTTTGAATATTGATACTTTGCCTTTGAATTTTGATCTGCCAAAGTCCTTAATGAAGTTGACGTCTTTTGGGTCTGTGGTAGAGAACCGAACTGAAGCAGAGCAGGATAGAACTAAGCGGAAAATAATAAAGGAAGAGGAGTTGCTTACCTCTATGTCTGTGCCGGCTTTATTTAGAGCTATGTCCTCTCCTGTGTGCAGTCTGCGATCTCTGTCCATAATTCCCCTCTGTGTTCTTCTTCTCTTTGTGCTCGGGTGTGATCTCTGAGCTCACTGCTGTACCCGACACAGAGAAAGTTGAGGGAGTAGACTGGACTAACAAGTCAGACAACTCTGCAAGTGACTGAAACATTAAAGACCCCTCCCACTCTGTGTTCGACGTATAGAGAGGTGTTTCAGTCACAGCGCATCTTCTCACTTCATTTTTATATGACATGTTCAAGTTTCAGGGTTTGTTATTGAGATGCCATACAAAAATGTTGCTTGACATAATATTTCAATTATTTTTTCTATTAATTTAACAAATTTAAATTTCAATCAAGAATAATTAGAGGCGCCGAATTACTAAGGCCACCCATAAGGTAATATGGTTTGTCCTATAGATATACAGACATACATACTGTGTTTTGTTCTGTTCCATGAATGAGTCTAATTATTACTATTACTATTATTATTCATGTAATAATTATCCACATTCATAGGAGTAACTTTAAATCAACGTTAACATGTTAAAAACATAACAATGCAAAAGCTTAATGTACATACCTTCAATATTTCTTTTATGCATTTACATTGTGCAGTAGAGGCCACTCAAGTTCGCGCTACAGGAGGTTTACAGTTTTATTACCATTCATTTTAAATAACAATCCAGATTTGTGTCAGAAAATATGTTGACCTGCATAAACCTGCCAAAATCAGCAGAAGCCTTTTTTTTTTTTAGCACAATCATAACTGCGTTCAACATTACCTTCTATAATAAATGTGAGCAGCTGTAAACATGTCGTTTAGGTTGATAATACAGCTTTTAATAGCAGACATTTTCACACCAATTACATAACTCCATGTCGGTGTGAGGTGCTGAAGCTTCTGCAATGGAATTATTTTATACTGTGTATATAAATCAATCAATAAATAAACATATATATATACATATACACACATATATGTACATATATATTTATATATAATAGATAGTATTAATATCTAGATAATCAATCAGAATAAATCTATATGGAATTATTTTATACTGTGTATATAAATCATCAAACATAAACATATATAAATAGTATAGATAGTAGTAGTATAGATAATAGTAATGAATAGATATTTAGATTATAGCTAATATAAATCAATAAATATAATATATATGGATTATTTTTATACTGTGTATATAATCAATCAATAATAACATATACTAATACTAATATTATCATTATTTTATTATAATATTTATAATACATCAATAATATAATAATAGAATAAAAATGACGTATGTCTAATCAGTTAAAAAAATATATTTAAAAAAATGCTACCGGAAGTTGTTGGCCGTTTATTTCCGGGGCAGCTGCTGCTTCTTCCCCACACAACATGGCGGCCTCCTTCACCCTCCGCGGGGCTCTGCTCGGAGTTTCCCGCCTGCGCTGCCGGACACCGGGACCTCCTGCCGGCGCTGCCGGGCTCAGGTTCGTTTGCAACGCCGGTCCAGAGGAAAGGAGGGCGGGGATAATCGAGTCCACAGAGGAGTATAAGTTCGTGGAGCGGCTCATCCCGCCGTCACGGGTGCCCGCTCCGCCTCGACACGCCGGTGTCACCCCGTCCGGCTGGAGCCCTCCGGCGGACTCACCTCCGCCTCTGCCGTACGTTATCCGACGCTCCCGCATGCACAACATCCCGGTGTACACCGACCTGACCAACGGCAGCCGGAAGATGACCCTGATACGGAAAGTGGAGGGAGACATCTGGGCTCTGGAGAAGGACGTGAAGGAGTTTCTGAAGGAGGTGACGGGCAAAGAGCTGCCCACGCAGGTCAACGAGGTCACCATGACCCTGAAGGTCAAAGGTCACTTCGATGGGGAGCTGAAGCAGTGGTTGACCAGCAAAGGTTTCTGACTGAGGACTGTCCCGGCATCATGTCAGGGTGCAGGTGGACGTGGAGAGGACTCATCCTCACTGGACCTGCTGCCATGGCAACATCTTTCAAACTGTCCTGCAGTACTCTGAGACAGACTGCTCCTGTTGAAGGACGTTTTTACACCAGAGATGCTGCAGCTGTGGGATCACACTGTGTGACTGTGTATATACTGTATTAAATAATTGAATGCAACATTAAAAACAAACAAAGTGCAGCCCACTGTCTGTTCTTATTTGTCCAGTGAAGCAATCAGAGATGCCGGATAAACAACCTAAAACCACGTGTTGACGATTTTCTGTTCTGTCTGCTAAATATACACAGAATAATAAAGAGATGACACCCGATGTTATCAGTGAAGATTAAAACGTTTAAATTTAATCAGTATTACAATATGCACATTTATACAAAACATGTTTTTCTAATCTCTAAACACATTTGCATATCGTATAAAACAAAGATTTCGGTGTCTGAAGTGTTCAGATTTTTGACCAGTCACGTTAGACTAGGATTTGATTTTTGCCTTTTGTTCACGTGGAGATGAAGAGAGGGCAAACAAATTGGCTGAAATGCAAACTGGGGACCAATCATATCATCCTATGATGATTTTTAAGCTTTTAAAAAAAATGTACATCTGTACACAAATGTGTCTCCATTAGTCCTGCATATCAAGTTGCTAATTGTTCAGCAGAGGAAGTCTGATCCATTATCCAGACATCTGCTGGCTACACCAGATTTCCAGAAACACTGACACCAGAGGCCAAATCATCTCAGCAAAACAGAGTCCTACTTACTGCAACCAGTCTGCAGAACAATTATGTAATTGACATAAACTGCACTGTCAGTAGGATGACGGGAACAACACCTCAGTCACACTGGAGTTAAGAGTTTGTGAGAAATACAAATAGATGAGTGCAGTTCTGCTGAAATGACTCTGTGAGCAACGAGTCTGGTTCTGCTTAAATCAAACTAACTTTTGCTCACAGTTCTGTTTCATGCTGTAAGTTTTAACACAACCACAGAACAGACTCTCACAGCAGTCAACGTGCAGTCTGTGCACTGCATGATGTACAGGATGCCATCAGGGATGGAGCATCGAGAACAAGTCTCTAATTCGCCTGGTGAGTTCCTCCAGTTGGTCCTCTGGAAAACAAATAAATAAAATGATTAATAAAGAGTAACAAACTATGTGTGAGTGTGCATGTGAGAACTAATATTCATTTACGTAAAGAGTTCTTCCCCCCTCGGCTTCGGTAGCAAGGCTGTGTTTGTAGCTTGTTTACGTCCTGGTTTATAGACACAGAAGCTTCCGAGACTTCTTTTAGAATTTCCAGCTCCTGAGAAATAAGACAAGGAGGAGGAGAAAATGTCATTATGACTTATTTGTACAGGTCAGGCTTGTGTTCGGACAGATTTTCTACATATGTGTTAGTACCGTGATGAAGGCCAGCAGGAGTTGGTGTACTCTCTGGAAGATGTCGGTCTCTGCGCTGAAGCTGGGTGGATCTCTGCTGCAGTAAGCTTTCAGGTCGGTTTCAAACACGTGGCTGAAAGTGGCCATCAACTGCTGGAGGTCGCACGCAGCCACGCGCAACGAGCTTGGAGCAAAGACGCCTGGACTCTGTGCCTCGTTGTTCAGGAATTCACACTGAGGAGAACACAGACAGCACTCATGACTATCAGACATTCAGGCACGTCAAGCCAAATCTACAGTGTCTGTGTTTGTATAACAATGGTTTCTGAGCCCTTTTCTAGCACCGAGGAACCCAAATAATCAACTCAATAATTGCAGGTCAAACAGGTGACCTGGCTGAATTTTGATTATTTACTGGGAATGTGAGATGAGTCTTCCTGATATTTTTTAGGAACTTTTTATACAATTCAACTCAAAAAGTATCATGTTCTTTCCATTTTTTAATCATAAATAGGCCTGTTAGACAAATTGGAATAAGAGTTGAAGGTTTCTCTCCCTGACACATTGTTCTATATATTTTTTTAAATGACTCATCTAAAGAACATTGGAAAAACAGCTCAACAGAGTTTTGTGACAAATATTTTCAGTTTTGCATCATGCTCCAACTGAATGCTCTGTGATGGTGCAGGCATCACCTCTGACTGTAGCTGGTCCAGTGCCGACTGAGTGAGCTGAAGAAGAGCGGCAACATCAGCAGCCTCTTCTCTACATGGCTTAGAGGATGACTTGGTGCTCTTTTGTAAAGCCCTGTGAGGTGAGAGAAACAACACAACAACCGTTAAACAATAGGAAACAACACATGAAGACATAAACATCTATAAGTCAGTGTGTTATAGGTAATAGGTCTGTACTGAAGATCATTTTAAAAAATATTTATTTGAATGTGACATCATATTTTAATACTGGTTCATGGAATCAAATCAGTTCCCTCTACTCTTTAAAAAGGTAAAATTTGTTAGTTGCTCCTTTCAAACACGTTGCAGAACGAGAGCAGTGGTGGTCGAGTGACCCAGAGAGTGAATGAAGTGAGGGAGCGGTGTGTTTCTAAGAACAAAGCAGTGAATCTGAGAAATAAAATGTTATTTGCTGATTGTTGGACAGCACTCCTCCACACAAGGAGGAAGCCACGTTTTCATTTTCTTTGTTAAATGTAGCTGAAGTTATGCTTCATGTGTAACTGAGCTACGGCCTCAGTCAGAGAGACGCACAGACCAGCAGCTCTTTATACAGACAGAGAGCAGAGACATCCTTAAGTAGAAGTAAACTTAAAGAGACAATGACAACACACAGACAGCAGGGGTTAGAATATGTGTAATCAGGATCATTAAACAGCATACATACTTGATGTGTGCAGGCCACGGGTCGAGCGTGGGTTTGAGCATTTGTGTAAGTTGATGCAGATTCTCAGCAGCATAGAGCTCGTTCAGAAGCGCCTCTGCATCCATTCTGGGTTTAGCAGACTTCTTGCAGCCAGGGACCAGACTTAAAAGCTGGTCCAGGAACTGAATTTGCCTGTGAACACTTGCACCGCCCTGGAAATTATACATATGAAAACATTTTCAATTTATTGCGACAATGCATATCTATATCTGTAACTCAGTGTCTATACTCATTTTATGCAACCTCTATGATCAGGTCCAGGTCATCAGCTCTGCACAGCATCAGCTCCTGCCCAAGAACAGCTATTTCTGTTTGGAACACAGACCACACCAGAGTAAGAGTACTTTAGATAGAAACTACACTGCTCTACATGTGCCCTTTTCACAGACATGTCAATGTTACCTTTGGGTAAGACATCTGGGTCATTGGATCTCTTGGAAGTGCCAAAGTTAGGGTTGATGCTGTGAAGTGACAGGTGAAGACAGGACAAAGGAACAAGTTTATACTTATATATGTTTTTAATAGATGAGAACAAGGGCGATGTTCTGTGTAGCTTATTCTACCTGCTGCAGATCCATGCTAGTATGTTGGTGCGGTGCTGAGAGGGAACACACAGCAGCTCCAGCATGCTGTCCGCTTCCTGTAGGTCCAGACCTTCCACCAAAGGACAAGACACAGCCTCAACAGAGACAAAACAGACAATTCAATGCTTCCCTTCTCTAATTTATAAATATGTCATGGTGGTCATGAACAAAATGAAGCAGCAGGTTTTACATCATAAAACTGTGCTAAAAATGATCCAAGAATATGTATTTAATATTTTTAAATTAGAGACAATATACAATACAAACAGTATATCTCTATATAGAGATGAAAAATAAATATTATCAATGTCTTTTCTTATTTTGCAACAAATTGATTGGACCGCACACAGACACACACAAGAGTAGCAGTCAAAAGTTTGGATACACCTTTTTTCATTTAATTGATTTTCTTCTCAGCTCAACACTGAAGACATCCAAACTAATAAGTAACAAACATGGAACCATGTGGTAAACCATAAGCACACTCATGGCATTCTCTCAGTCAGCTTCAGGAGGTCGTCACCGGGAATGATTTTGGAATGCTACTGATTGACCTTCATGTCTCAGAGTAATGATGGACTTTGACTCTCTATAGTCACTTTATTACATTTATTACATTATTACATTGCATTTAGCAGACGCTTTTATCCAAAGCGACTTACAGAGGAGGACATAAGCTGAGAAAGGTGTAAAGGAGCACAGAGTAGTTGTTAGTTTTGTTAGGCAGGGAAGCATTCTCGAAACAGAAAGGTTTTTACAAGTTTTTTAAAGGTAGAAAGGGATGTTGCTGTTCTAGTAGCCGTTGGTAGGTCATTCCACCATTTGGGGACGACCACAGAGAAGAGTTTAGAGTGACCTCGCTTTGCGAGAGGCGAGGGTACAACTAGACGGTTTGTATGAGCGGAGCGTAACGCCCTGGTCGGGACGTGAGCCTTTAGTAAGACGCTGAGATAGGCAGGGGCAGATCCTGAGTTAACTTGACTAGTTCTTGACGTCATATACATGACTACAGTGGTTAAAGATTCTCTTATTGGTTTTTAAAATCACTGACTGGCCTGGCACCGACCTACCTTTGTGACATGCTACAGAGGTATGTACCAGGCAGGCCCCTCAGATCCTCGGCATCTGGACTCCTAGTTGTCCCCAGAACCTCCACAAAGAAGTTTGGTGAGGCCGCTTTTAGCTACCGCAGGCCCCCATCTCTGGAACAACCTGCATATGGATCTGAGGAACTGCACCTCTGTAGACGTTTTTAAAAAACAACTTAAAACATATCTCTTTAGCCTGGCTTTTACCTAAGGTGCCTGGCGAGTCACTACTGAATTTGTATGTCCTGATCACTCCCTGTTACTTTTATCTCTGGTGCTTATTTACTGTACAGGTCATATCTACTTTTACTACAGCTGTTCTTAAATTATGCTTTTTATCCTATAGGTTCTTTTCTTATTTGTTTTATTGTTGTAGTTTAATGTTTTTACTTTTTCCCTTTTTAATTTCTAGTTTTTTATGAAACTGCTCTGTTGTCCATTTCTGTTTTTACTCTGTTCTGTGAAGCACTTTGGGCTACAATTCAGTATGAAAGGTGCTATATAAATAAATACAGTTGAAGTTAAATAGAGCTATTTGCTGTATGACAACACTACCTCTGATCAATACATGTGATGATTTCAAACGCATTAAGGGGACAAGAAACTACACTTTGTCAATTAAAACCATTGCAGGTGATGACTTCATGAACTGACAGAGAGCATGTCAAGCAAAATAATCTTCAGTATTATTTAACAATGTCAAAGTAACAGAAGCAAAGAAAGAAGGAGTGTTCAGACTTTGACTCGTACTGTACATTCATGTCAAAATCTAAACTTCTTCTCACTGGCAGCTTGAAACTAATCTTTCACAGTTTGTATTCCACATGTTCGGGTCCACGGACAGAGATATATAAATATATTCTCTGGGCGAGGATGCTACGCTGAACTCTGACGAGTCACGGAGAGCCAGTGATTATTTAAAATGTCCCCCCATTATTTTATCTTTAGTTTAGTTTAGTTTAGTTTGTTTTACCTGTAACGTCGCATAAACATGTCGAACCAGCTGTTCTTCCTTTAAAGCACCCGCCATTTTCCAAACAGACGTTTCTTCTTCTTCTTGGCGGCTGATAGAGAACCAGCTTTAAATGTGCAGAGCGCCACTTACTGTGTCGGAGTGTGTAGAGTCTGCTTTATACTGTCTGTGGACATAGACATATATACACAGACATATATACATAGATATATATACACAGACATATATACATAGACATATATACACATACATATATACACAGACATATATACACAGACATATATACATAGACGCCTCATTGAGCGGGTTGGTCCGTTGCTGCGTTACGTTAACGCGTCCGCCATATTGGATGTGGCAGATCTGCCCCATGAACTAATACAAGCAAATGGACTGAACTTCATAAAGCGCCTTTCTACAAAGTTCTTTAAGTTAATGTCTCTTATACACCCATTCACACACACACTAATATATCTGGGAAACAAACAGGCACCAAAAACAACGTATGTAACTTTTAAAGTGATGATTATAAATGTTTACTCCTTATGTAAGCACCAAAACAACGTATGTATTTTTCTAATGCTGAGTGTTTACAGCTACTAATGTGTGTAACACTGTTACTGTGATGATAAATATTGAAATATTTATATTTAACATTTAATCTGTGTCTATAATAATCAGATCCTGAAATGTAGATGTGACATGAGGGTTTTCTAAATAAAGAGCACTAACGGTTACATACATACAACTGATTTTGATTAATCGTTTTATATCACATTGAGGACCATACACACACACACACACCACCACACAACACACAACACCACACACACACATATATAATATATATATAATATATATATATATATAGAGAGATATGATTGTATAATATTAAGTATGATATATATAAATATATATAATATATAGAGATAGTATATATATATAGATATAGGTGTGTGTGTGTGTGTGTGTTATACAGGTCCTATAGATTATATATGTAGTAGTATAAATATATAGAATAATAATAATAATAATAATAATAATAATATAACAATAACTTTTATATTTACTTTATTCACCTTTTATTTCACCTTATGAACCTATTTATATGCTGGGTTATTAGCCTATATGTGTTTATCATTGATAAAACGTGGAATGTTTGTAATGGAATAATTTATTTAAAAAATACACATAGTAATAGTTTTTGTCAAAAGTAGCTTTTTATTGTGTATTAATGCTTGCAGTTTACTCAATATAATTGTTTTACATTTTTGAATTCTCACAAATTATTTTGGTTGAAAATTGTCAATTATTATGACAAAAACTGGTGGACCCCCTGCAGTAGCTCTGCGGACCCCCTAGGGGTTGAAGACCCCTGCATCCTCCAGACGGTGGCGGTAATGTGACACCGGGGGAAAGCAGCTGCCGTTAAACCGCAATGAAGAAGATGAACACGTCACTTCCGAGCTGCGACACGCTCGGTGTCGGTGAACGGTCGGTGGCTCCGGTGTAACGTGTTTTTTTTTGTGACGGTGTCTGCACGTTCTCAGCGTCTCGCAGCGGCACGTGTATGAGGTGTTAACGGAAGTCTACCGGGCCGCGCTTCCGCCATCAGAATGAAGAAAAAGAGCTCCGAGAAAAAACGCCATGTGGTGGCGTGGGTCAACAAAGCTGAGTGGGATCAGGTTCTGGAGTACCTGTACTCCAAGGATTCCGCCTTACAGAGGTTTGCCCTGCAGAGGATCTCAGCCTGGAAGGGCAGGTACGCCAACAGCACACCTGTGGCAGTGGAGTGCACCGCAGACCTGGTGCGGTGCCAGGTGCTGGACAGGTCCAGTCAACTGGACGGAGACGATCTGATCCTGCTGTATGGAGCCGCCCTGGTGAGGTTTGTCAATCTGATCACTGAGCGACAGCAGGGGAGAACAGCCCGTCCACTCCGAAGGCTGGCCGGGAACCTAAACATCCCAGAGTGGGTGGTGGATCTGAGGCATGACTTCACACACCGGAAGCTGCCTACCTTGAAATGGTGTCGAAAGGGCTGTAAGGTGGTTCTGGAGTGGCTCCAGCAGGAGTTCTGGTCCAGGCAGTTGGGAGGAGGGCCCAATGCGGACTGGGAGTTGCAGTCGGATGGAGAGGAAGAGGAGACGGACCTAAAGCAACAAGAGGACGAGCTGATTGCGAGGCAGAAGGAAATGGAAGCCTACAAGAAGGCGCGGGAGCTCCTGATATCGTTTGAGAAGGAGCAGTACCAGGCTGTTGGAGACAGAGAAAAGAGCTCGTGGCCCGGCCCCTTTGCAGACATGAGCTGGTTACTAGGTGAGATCAAGCAGTTTGCTTTGGAGTCGAGTGACTTGCTGGTAGACGTGTTGCTGGAAGACGGATTTCTAGTTCCTACTGTTGAACAACTGGAAACATTAGGCTGCGACACGTGCGACACTTCCAGTCCCATTCAACCCAGAGTCCCACAGAACTTCCTGCGTTTTTGGCTGCCCCTTCTGAAGATGCTCAACTCGCCGTCCTTCATTCACCTCCTCCTGGAGAAGCTCTTTGTTGAACTGAAGCTGCTCACCAAAGAGCAGAACAATCACAGGACTTTCTACCTCTCGGCTTGGATTTCAGAGGTCATCTGCTGTAACAGCAACAAGTTTGAGTACCATTTTGAAACCAAGGCACAGAGGAAGAACAGGATGAAGGACAGGATTTTTGTCAACCGCATCCAGCTGAGGTGGCAGCAGCTGCTATCGGCATGCCTGGACGCTCCATGTATCAGCACGCCTCACTTGCTCCAGTTAATCCTGGATGACATGGAGCATCCTCTTCCCCTGGAGACTCGACAGAGGCTGCTCCAGCTCTGCTCCATCTACACACAGACTGCACACTCTGAATATGATCCTTCTCATGAGCAGAAACAGCAGCCAATATACACGCTAGAGAGCTTGCAGGAAAAGTTGCAGCACTCATGGCGCCACGGCAAACCATGGCGTTCCACGGCCAACTCTGAGAGGAGCGAGTCCTCCCAGGAGTACAAATGGGCCGACGTTCAGGCTGAAAAAGCCAAAGTGCTCAGAGGTTCTCCATGGCAGGTGTGTGTTGATAAAGTCCAGTGGAAGAACTATCCTCTCGGTAAAGTCCCCGGACAGTCAGATGACCCTTCATGCCTCATGGTTGAAAATTACTCAACAATGACTGTATTTGACCAGCCGGTGGAGATGGAGAGCAGCACAGCACGCAGCATCCCGGGAGGCTCTGCGGCAGTGAGATCAGCCGACGGCCTGTGGAACCACAGCGACGTGAACAAGCTGAAATCTGGACTGCAGCTTTTCTGAATCACGTTGCACTGCTGTGGACTGCTGGCACCTTACTGGATGCTTGTTGTTTTGACACGTGGAAGAAATAAAATGTTCATAATGTGTAAACTTCAAGGCAAAACAGTTGGCAGTTAAAACAAAATGTAAATGAGTGGATTAGACAGTTGTCATTAAAGTCCTTTCTCAGAACATTCAGTTTCCAGGTTCTTGAATGTGAGGATTTGTTTTACATCACACGGGACCAACTTGCAGCTAATGTTTATTTTTTATTAATTACAAAGCAATAATTTGTAATTATTAGTTACAAGTTAATGCTGATGGTTTCCTAAAACTCCAGAAAATGCCTGTTACAATGAACGTCTTTAAATGACTTTGTTATATAACTTTGTCTTATCTGGCATTTTATTTGTTCTCCTTATATAAAGCATTTGTACATGTTCATGTAATAAGCTGTGTCTACAACAATGACAACATTTGGCTAAAACAACAGTGGAAATAAAGCAGTGATTTAACGTGCAAGAATGAAATATACTGAGCTATGGTTCATTCATTAAGCTGCTGTATAAGAGCACAGTGAGGTGTTTTTTTTTTTTAAACCTCATGTCAGTTACCTTGCACTGGTAATACAGCTGCTGTTGCGTTCATAAAAAGGGTTAAATACCTTTTTAGTTGAACATTCTGGCATATTATTGTATCATAATGCATTTTCTTTTGTGTAGTTATGGTCAATAAAACCTTATTCTACTATAGGAATATGCTTGTGTTTAAGAGTGTAAGATTTATGGGGCTGAATTGCAGCATGTTGCTTTGTAAAGGTGATCTTATGTGGAGAATGGCGTCCAAATGACACAAGTGCCAACTCTGTGAAAGGAACCATCCATTCATTATCTATAACTTTTTTTTGAAGAGGGCCAGATTTGACAATGTGAAGATGCCCGGGGGCCAATACTAACATTTTCTATAAATGAAAAGATTACTAATAAAAGTTACATACAAATGCACTGTTCTGTAACAATTTTGTTTTCATTGTCATAATTATATCTCTTTTTTTCTTTTCTTTTTTTTAAAATCACAATGTAACCAAATCTAAGCCAATCAGGCATCAACAAATCTAAAAACATTTCTTTCTTTCTTTCACATCTGAAGTCAGATAAGAAAGAATAAATTGTATGGAATACGTTAAACTTCATTGAAGTTGATACAAATCTGAACATGATAATGAGTAATGCAAAGTCTGTTAATGTTTCAATTCAAAACATGTCACTCTTGCTTTTGTCTTTAACAAAATCATTCAGAAAGTCATATTTTGGTTCACATCTACAGATATATAACAGCAGCAGTTATATCCTTAAAGGTTCAAATGCTTCGTTATGGCAACCAAAAAAGCCACATTTTCCAGCCATACAGTATCTGACAATCCTAGCAGCCCATAAATAATATATTATAAAAATGAAGCTGCGGGCTGCATGAAATCAGACCGCAGGCCATGATTTGCCCCCGGGCTGTTCGGAACCGAACCAACCATTTTGACATGAAATAGTAGGGTCAACACAGGTGTTACCAATGATACTAATCAAGGTTGTGTGTTTGACTTGACTGATACTTAATGAGTATCACTGGTAACACCTGTGTTCACCAATGACAGTAAAAAGAGGTTCACCACTATTTCATGTCAAAATGGTTGCTGGGAAAAAAGGTCTATTCTGTTTGTCCTGTTGCATCTATGACTAGAGCAAATGAAAAAAGTTTAACATCTGTTTTGTTATTCTTAATCTCTGTAAAGGCAAGCTGCTAAAAACACAAACAAAAACATAATGTATAGAGGGATTCTTGGCATATTTACAAAGTGACCTGAATAATCTAAACACTTGTTTACAATGCAACAACAGTCATGTTACATACTAAGCTTAATATATGCAATTTCTTTGAGACTACGGAAGCCCTAAAAGGCCATACATACATATATTTTATTCCACCCCTGTGATGTGAAAAAATGTGAAAAATGTTGATAATGATTTTAAGTTGTTTTGGAGGGATGTACTGTTTGGGCTCTTTGACTTGAACAAAAATAGAGTAAGATTAGACGTAACTTTTATTATCAATCTCATCATACTGATGGCAAAATTTCATATTCATAAGTGTAAATTTACTCGAAGAAAACCATCTTTTGTTGCCTTTCACAGTGAGCTCAGGCAGTACATCGCTTCCATTAAGTTTTCTAATAACACAAAAGCTATAAAAACGCTTAATATATGTGAACATTTAAATATATTTATGTAAACTCTTTCTCCCCCCTGGCGTAGAATATACATGAATGTTTTTGTAATGTTTTGTATATGATCTGTGTTCCTTTGTTTGTGAAACAAAGTTCTAATAAAAAAAAATAAATAAATAAATAAATAAATAAATAAATAAAAAATGTTGATGTAAGGCCACAGACAGGAAAAAAAAAGTGACTGCTCCATGTTGAAATTTGGCTACTCGTTGGCCTAAATTCGGTCGTGCTTTTATTTTGAATGACTTGTCCGGAAGTGTCTTTGTCCGCGCGCGGGCCTGTGTCGTCTTCTTCAGTCGTTAAACGCGCCATTGTTCTCGAAACTTTCGTGAGCGTTTGAGGAAGTTTTCCGGTAAACAACAGCAGCAGAAGCAGCAGCAGTATTTCGTCGAAGGATTCGCTTCTTGCATTTCTTTTTTCAAACACAACGGTAAGTTTTTTAGGTTAAAGGAAGTGCCGATAAAAGATGCTGCGTCATTCGTGATAGCTCAGTTTTTTTTAGCGCCTTTAAGCTGCTAAGCTGGGTTAGCTGCTGATATCGAAAATAATTAGATATATGCCGCTAATTACGATGGACAGCGTCACTTTTTGAGTGTACGCTGTTTGCCAAAACATTCAGGCCGCATTCAACTAACGTTAGCTCGGTGCTAAAAGCTAGTAGGCCCCTACGACATCCAAAAAGCCTTGACCCGAAGCTAAAGTCGTAAAGGATGCTTTAATATCACGATATGCTGGTATCAGTCAAATGCATTAACTGGTTTCTGTGGAGATAGGGCACGGTTTGTTTGTCTGTGTAGTATAACGTAAGAACATTGTTGGGAAAGCACCGCATGACTCTGTAGCTAATGCTACATGTAGTGTGGCACTTACGTTGGTGATACGTTCAGCCAGCACACACCTCAGTGAGATAGTCGGATACAAAGGATTTATTCAGTAATGTTCCATGTTTAGTGCATTAAAAACACAACCACACACCCAAATAACTGCCTAAAAGATGTTAATGTTACCAAGTTCAGTGTGAAAATGATAGTTTCGGTTCTGTCTATGTCCTGAAATGGAGAAAAGGTTTTTAGTTGACAGCCTTTGCTGTTCCACACAGATGTAAATTAGCATCAAATGATCTGTTCCTTGATCTCTTAATTTCTTTGTCTCCACAGGTGAGGAACCGTGTCCTTGTGATCCCACTGTCAAACCACAATGATCACCAGGAGAAGAGGCCGCACCGTGAGCACCACAGAGGTGCAGTCTGTGGAGGTTGACGTGGTAGATGCCGTGGACACAGACGAAGATCTTCCAAGTCCGTCCGAGGGCTTCCCTGCTGACAGTATCTACGCCGCTGGAATGGAGCTAGAAGATCTGTTTGGACAAGATTACCTAAAGTGGACTGAGGGAGATGCCGCCGCCCAGCTCTTCGATATTGAGTTGGCCGATCTTGGTGTGTGCAGTGCCAAGGATCAAGATTCTGAGTTTGAAGCTTCGGTAGCCTCATCTCCAGAGAGGGTGCCATCTGACTTGAAGACGAAGAACAGGCCAAACCAGTCAAGCCACAGGATCAACAAAAATGCCATTGCTGCCAGGATGAATCGCCTGAAGAAGAAAGAATATGTCAACAGCTTGGAGAAGAAAGTCGGCATCCTGTCAACGGAGAAGGACGAGCTCAGACAGGAAAACCTACAGCTGACCAAGAGAGTGGAGGAGTTGGAAGATGAGACAAGGTACCTGAGAGCTGTGCTGGCCAATGAGAGCATGTTAGCCCAGCTCTTGTCCAGACTGAGCGGTGTGAATGGGATGAAATTATCTTGCTCACTTTTCCAGGGGCCTGACGCAAACGAACACAACTACGCCTTACCCAGGAAACGTGTGAAAGTGGAGGAGAAAGAGACATCTGGTGGCGTGTGTCTGCACGTGGACAAGAACCGCGTCTCGGTGGAGTTCTGCACTAAGTGTGCCGAGAGTGCAAGCACATCGCTCAAAATGTAGGGTCAAGTACCTATCTCTGTTTTCAGATATTGAGACTGAACTTGATAAAGCTCAGTGTACTGAACCTGAAGGTGGAAGAACACTGAAGTAGTTAAAATTACCTAAGAACTGCTGAATGTGCATGTATTTCTGTGTGATGATGGATTACACGTTACTGCTAAACCTTGTTGACAGTTTCTTCTAGGTAATGGTTGATCCACCATGCGGGCTGAGTGGCTTTCTGAACACCTTTACCTGCTTGACTCCATGGTAAGGATCAGACAAGAAAAAAGTGTTTTGTTTTCTTTTATTGTTCAAAGCAACTTCAGTACTTCACTTTATAAAGAGTTCCTGTCCTCAGTTAGTGGATTCTCAGTACTTTCAGCATTTCTTTTATGTTGTATTGTTAATATTTGATTTTTAGTTCAGATGAAACTTAAGAGTGAAATCAAAGATTCATGAATGCTGAGATGTTAAAATGAAGGTGAAGGTCCACAAAGAGTTATTGAATCATCTGTCAAATTGGAAATGAAATGGGTGGGGGGAAAATCTAAGTCTGTAAATACTTTGTTTGGTAAGAATTGATCTCTTTGTGAACCAGCACCATTGTGTGAAAGAATACTTTCATTTAGCGCCACCTATTTTTCTTTATGCTAAAGTGGATTCTGCTGGTGGAAGGTGAAGAGGCTGGACAAGCAGCTGCCAACGTGTCCTGGTATTTTTTTAAAGGTAGTATCGGTAACAAATGGTATACGTTAAATTCTATTCTACCAATACTCCACACCATCTGTAGCTGTAGACCTGTCATGCAGCATTTTTGGGAGGCTGACTACAGCTGCTCCATCACTTGGAGACATACTACTAGAAGCTAAGTAGTCTAATTATGTCTTGTGTATATACTTGACATTGGAATGTGTTAAATACATCCAAATAACCTGCTTCAAGTGGTTAAATTGCCAGGTTTGATCAAGTGTAACAAATTGTAAATGTGTATATAACATTGAGTATGTATTGTTTTGAGGTAAATGACCTCTGAGAGATGTTGGACAAAAAAAATAAATCATATTTTCTTTATGTCTGAGTTACAAATATCTGCTGTGTCTTGTTCTGGACCTTTTGATATTAATGCATCTCTTTTTCTCTTTCTGAACAGCAAGCTCTCTGCCGATAAAGGTCTAACTTTTCCTCAACATTTGGGTCAAGTCTGGTGAAGGTTGTCAAAACAAATGACCGAGACCGCATTTGATGGAAGCACAGTACACAGTTTGAGAGGTCCTACAGGGATTTCTGCCCACATTTAAGCCCCTTTATTCATTACGGTCAGATACTTCTAACAGGCAGTCACTTATCAACACTTCATAAAATCAAATAGTTTATTCCTGGGCCTGGGTCATTCTGCCAAGCCTTGACGACGTGTTTCCACTGCTACCTCACAGCAGGGATTAACCTGAGGCCAACCAATGATGGTGAGAGGAATGCCCACATAATTCAGATTGTTGTACGTCTTATTTTAGTGTTTCCTGTGTTAATTTACCACATAAGTGTGTGTGTGTTTTATGAACTGCATCTGTTAACTTCCTGTCAGCTCATCAGTAATGAGTGGAAATAATGTTTACTGTTCATTTTTGTATACTGTAATGTTTTAGCCTTCTTGATCAGTCTAATCTTCCCAAGGTTAGCCAGCCACATTTTTGGGAGGCTGGTTAATGTTGCTTTTCATTTTTTTCACACTGTAATGGATGTAGGTGACTAAAAATGATCAAAAATCATACAGACACTAAATCCAATAATATGTAGAATGCTAACTGAAGATAAAAATGGAAGGTGATGTTACTGTAGAGCTGACAGGAAGTTAACAGTTTGTGAAATAGGTCTACGTCACACATTGTCCAAGTAGAGTTTCTGCTCCACATAAAGAGCTTTCCACTGGCAAACCAGTGCTTTGCTTTGATTGGTCAAGGAAATGCAGTGTGTTTGTCAGAGCTTCATTACCGCTCCATGCCCGATCCTCCAGTGAAGATTGGTCTAATTAACCTGCTATGGACACGTTCTGTGCTATTGCAAGAAGTACAACAAACAGACCCAGCTGCATTAAGCTGTTCTATTCTCTTAACTGGTTTGTGATCAGCACAACACCAGCGCATAGTCAAGGTGAACTGTGTTACCTTTGCTGTGAAGTGCAGTGGAAAAACTCATCGTCAGCAGGGCTCCACAGTTCTTGGCATAGCATGACCACCCCACTGGAAAAACACTACAGATCCAATACAGACCTGCCACTAATTTGAAATCTGTTACGCCACAATAAATCTTTTTTCCTCCATGTTATTCAGATTTAAAAGATTAGTTTACATCACTGGTAAATCACAGATTTAAACAAGATGCCGTGTTCATCAGTGATCTGGTCCTGGTCATATTTAGGACAGAGCCAGCCTAGCTGTTTCTCTGTATACCGCCAACTGAAGGCTGCTACTGAAGCTTCACATTTTTACAGATGTGCATTCTGAGTCAGCAAGTTTAGCTGCACTGGCCTTCGCACATTGCTATGACATCAGTCATTTATAGAACAGACGTATGATCAGTTAGGATCTTGGAACAAAATTTAGACTTGACACAATTTTCCTGCTGCTCATGTTGGAGTAGTGAACTTAGTTTTATGAGGAAGTATCAGTCAAAGTTTTGAAGTATTAATTGCCAGACACAAGGCGTAATGAATGAGAAACAGGACACCATGATCTATAGTGTGTCATGTATACAGTGGTCCCTCGTTTATCGCGGGGATACGTTCTAAAAATAACCCGCAATAAACAAAATCTGCGAAGTAAGTTTTACAATTATTCTACATGTTTTAAGGCCGTATAGCCCCCTAACCACACACTTTTATACACCTTTTTACACGCATTTTGTACAGTACTCCCTTAGTTAATCAGGACGCAGTACACGTGCGGTTCTCCCTTAGCCAGTTCAGGACGCAGAACACAATGCACGTTCATACTGTACAGTACACTGTAAAAAAAAAAAAAAAAGCATGCAAAATTACACTTGAAAATCTTCGAAACAGCGAGTCCGCGAAAAGTGAACCGCGTTATAGCGAGGGACGACTGTATATCCATGTTTAGTCCGGTGCAAAACGACACAGTGACTGGCTTCAATCTCCTGTACCGTTGAGACCGTAAATGTGCTTTTTCTCTTGTTGTCCAGCGTTCTAAAGAGGGAATGAGCGATGGTAAGGGAGGTGCAGCTAGTCTTAAATTTGAGATTTATAGATCATCCGAGCAGAAATTACAAACAGGCTTCTCAGAGCCTGTATAAGCAAGTTCTTTCATTATGCTCAGTATCTGTTATGAGTCTAACACAAGCACTCCATCAGAAATAATCTAAAGACTGATTTCATAAATTTAGTTTGTTATAAATGAGCCCGCCTGCTGAAGATGAGTCATGATTTAAAATACTTGTCTGGATTGCTCATCAAGTACTGATTACCTGTGCTGAACAAAAAACACATGCTGGTCCACCCTGTATCAATAATTGATTAACTGTTTTAATTTAGCAGTGTCTGATACATTTTGTAATGTAGTTTTAATGTGCATGTAAAGCTGACCATGATCCATTTAATGCAGTAGCTACTACAGAATCTGATAAATTCAATGTTTACAAAATTGAATTGGTCATTTTGACAAAGCAGCCTGGTAGACATCGTAGCTCAGATAAACCGCTGTATTTGCAAACTAGTGTTATGGAATTTTCTATCCTTAGGTTACACAGGTCACGTGTAGGCTTCGAGGTCCTCTGCACTATTAGTTGTTTGGTTTTGCCTTAGAACAGCAGGGGCCAGTCTATCTCAACACTATGGTGGCCAGGGTCAAAGCCGAATGTTGCCTTCCTAGACATAATGGATAGCTTGCCATTGATGTTTCATTAGCATAAACAGACAATAGTATCTCCAAACTAGAATGTGCTGACAGTAACACTAACATGGATAAAAACATTCTCTTTGACTAGATCTGGGCGTATAATATTTGTGGTGTTATCTTTGGGTTTAAAGTCTGACCACCAGCCTGAGTTGGGCAGAATGTGAGACAGACTCAGGCACTTCTGATGAACTTTGAGAGTGTCTCTAATTCTCTTTGGCCAAGCATCAATAAATATTACAGCACAAGACAAAACTCGATAAAGACTGAGCACACAATCAGTATTAAATGAGAACTTTATTCTTGGCCAAGGAGCGACAACAGTACGAGTACAACAGTCGCAAAGTTCTCTCTGCTGCTAATACATTCAACTGCTCCTTTTGTAGACATTTCTCCCCCTCCCTTTCGTCTGAGACCATAAAAAGGAGAGACCCTTATTGCATCGGGGGGTTACCCTTGTAAATGTCTGCTTTACTCCCCCTTCTACACCATGGCTGGTACCAACATCTCCGGGACAGAGAAATGTCAGAACACAAACATATCAGTGATTTCTCCACAACCAGAAGACATTTCTTATTGCCCTACTTCAGCTGTCAGATGCAGGTAAAGTGAAAGAGATGCATACACACAGTTTCATGTCCTCCTCTGGAAGGAGCTCAGGTTAAATAATTTAAATTTAGCTGCCTCAGTTTCATGGTCCTGGTACTGTTAATGCTGGCTCACTGTCAAGTCTTATTGGGACCCTTGAATACACCAGAGCCATTGTTTTACCTGGTGGAAAAACGGAAACCGCCAATGCCAGTCTTTACTAACCATGACAATGACTGCAGGTTAAAATGGGCTTTACAGGTTGGTTAGTCCCCACAGTACCAGGACCACACCAGCATAGGTAGAGTCACACTGGAAGATTGCTGCAGGTATCAAATACTCGGTACCAACATGGCTGATCAAATGAGCTTTTTCAAGGTGATAAAGGACAAACCTGAATGAATGAGCAGAGAAACATGGTGGGTGCAGAAGCTTGCTTATATACATCTTCTGACTGAAAGAGGGCTTGTTGTTTGGGCACAGATCTAAAGTGACACCTTCATTCATACAAACAGAAAATACATGAAACTTTATTTTAGCTTTAAAGACTCAAACAATAAAGACAAATCTAAAAGTACCTTTGTCTTTTTTAACAGATAAATGTATTAGTGCTTCCATTAAAGAAATCTGACAACATATTTAAGTATCTTATCTTCCATTAAAGAAATCTGACAACATATTTAAGTATCTTATCCGAAGAGTATTTTTCACATTTGTTGTAAGTAGGCCTACTGGATATAATCTGTCTGGGTTAAACTAGTTCTCCACAGTTTTCCTCTGTAAGAACCTCATAGAAACAATAAACATTTCATCCAAATTCTTTCTGCTCAGAACAAAGACAAATGTTTCCTGTCGTGTGTGTGTGTAGTATGAACAATAGACAGTGTATGCATGATGCCACACGTTTCCCGGCTCATTTACAAATCCTCAAAGACGTGGATCATCATCTGAATGACGCCTGGGTGCTGCAATCAGCAACCTGACCCACCTGTCAATTGTAACCCGTTGGGAAATTAGTGTTACTAAAAGACAAATTATTTCCTTTCAATGAAAAAAAAATTTCAATGAAATTCGCTATTTCATATTTAAATCATTATTTTGTTTAACTCAGATGTCTAATTTTCAGTCAGTAAGCAAAGAACTTGATAACAAATACGTTATTGGTTCAGGAGGAATGATTCATTCCCATTGGTGTAACATGAACTAAGTCCCGCCTTTTCGCGGTCTGACGTGAGCACAGCGAATGAATGAACACAAGCTGAAAATGCGAGTGAAACTTTCGTTAATGAAACTTCACGTGGAAGGAAAAGAGTTGGAGAAAACTTGATGACATGTGTTCATTGTTTCTCGCTGAGTTTTGAGTATAATACACGTGCTGCACAATATGGGGTGCCGTTTATTTAACATTTAGCATTTAGATTTAGATTTAAATGTTAAAAATATATCTTAAGTTCACAAATATTGTTCTAAATGTGCAAAAAAGTGACTCTCAAATTCACAAATATTGTTCTAAATGTGCAAAAAAGTGACTCTCAAAAAAATCAAACTAGTTTTTTAAACATTGTTTGAAGCTAAATGTGACAAAACGTTGCTGTTATTTTCAGTGCGAGCCACTTTACAAACGGCATTTCAGTTTATTTTTACATTTGCTTATGGCCATTAAATAAGTTGGTTGTACAATGTAAAAGTTGACATTTCACATGTTAACATTGCAGTACAACAATTATCTTAAATTCATGGATTAAGTATTAAAGGTTGTATTAAAACAGATTTTAAAAAAGTTAAAGTTGTACAGTTAAAAAAGATACCCCTGGATTCTTGATCCTGGATCCTGGACTGGACTGGATTCTCTCCCTGACGAGGGGGACCTGTCGAGTACCTGGATTGAGGAAGCCTATGAGCTATTCATCTGCCCTGCTATCAGCGTGGTAGGATTGTGGAAAAGGATTTCAGGAGACGGCTGAACTGAATGAAACTCTTTCATTATGGGGGGGAATATTTTATTTTTAGTGCACCAGATTCAAAAGACATTTAATTGAGTAAGTATTAAGTAAGACCGGTCTGCTGTTGTGAAATGTTACAAATCTATCTTAATACAATAATTTTTACAGATGTGCATTCTGAGTCAGCAAGTTTAGCTGCACTGGCCTTCACACTTTGCTGTGACATCAGTCATTTACAGAACAGACGTATGACGTATGTGTCATGTATATATCCGTGTTTAGTCCGGTGAATAATGACACAGTGACTGTTACAAATCTATGTTAATACAATAATTTTGCTACAACTTAACTTTGTGTCCTGGTTACTCATGGTGGCGTCGTGTTCAATTCATTACCCCTCCCTATGAATCTGGATTGAACTGGTCCAGTGTGCACTTATCTTCTAGGCGGGTTACACAATCAAAGCTGCCACACTCTTAATTCTGCATAACTTTAAGCCTTAATATCATTTGAACAGGTTAGTTGTATATAAATATAAACTCAGTACAGATGTCATGAACGGGGAAATTAGCTATAGAGACTAAAACTGTTTTTACCAGGCTGTAAACATGTTTATTTCTGCTGTGAAGTTGGACATTTGAACATGGGGACTTATGGAGACTGACGTTGTGTAGCCAGCCCCAAGTGGCTATTTGAGGAACTGCAGGTTCTGGCCACAGGAGGTTGCCGCTTGATCGTGCCCCATCTTTTCAGGTCAGCCTGTCATCATGTCTGCTGTGAAAAGGTCTCTGCACCTTTACCTGAACAGGTTGTGCCCACAAAGGGTTCAGTGAGGGAGATTTTGAATGGAACAAACTCACATTAACATGAATATGGTACTTGCAATTACCGCACAGCTGTACTGCTCTTTATTTTAAAACATATGGTGTAAATATATTTATATTGTTTATACTTGTAATACTAGATTTTCTTTACAAATCCCTTCGTATGTGAAAAATCATACTTGGCAATAAACCTCAGCCTCTGTTGAGATCACGAGCTCGTGGACTTCACATGGTTAGGGTTAATGGATGTTTCAGTGTGCTACATGAACACTCGCATCATTGTGAACAAACAACACAGGACCACACAGACTTTGTCAAAGTTATTATTGTAGAATACTTTGATGTATTTTTTCTTTCATACAGACAAAAGGTGTTGGACTTAATTCCCATTAAATTCTCTTAGATTTCCATACAGATTTAGTCTACAGTATACAGGTGTGTTCTTTCTCATATATAGATATTTATTCGCTTAAATAACAGGCAGGTAACTCTTTAATATATTCAATAGTCTTTATGTTTTGTTTTGTTTTTTTCTTTTTTTGGTCTTTTTCGTTTCAGCACAGTTAAGGCTGCATTTTCTGTCTGCAGAACAGCTCTGCATTGTGCAAGAAGGGGGACCATTCCACACATAATATTTACAACAGTATGTATAATGAATAATGTAAAACCTTAAGTTCCTCCCATTGTAACATGGCAGTAAATACTTGTGGCAGATCTAAAAGAGCAGCCTAAACAACGCGTGGATGCATTGCACTTCTGCAGTCTCTAGCTCTGCGTCACCTTCCAGTTCTCCGTCCTCCCTGGGTCCACACTTTGTCCAGTCCTTTAGATCATAATGAGGTACAATTGTATCTCCTGTTCTCTATTTACAGAGTGGTGTCTCTGGTCTTAAGAGACTATAAGCACCTCCACACCTCTGCACACTTCAGGGCTGTTCAGTGGACAGAAAACACAGCCCTCAGAATATGCTCAGGAGAATGTGCAACTGTCTTTTTCCATCAGTGGGCGCACCGGTGGAGAAAATCAAAAATAATAATATTAATCATAATAATATACAAGCGCTTCCATTTTGTTGTTCCTCTCTTTACAAAAAGCAATAGGATTAAAAGAAATAAATAAAATAAAATAAAAAGAAGTGTAACAGGAACATAGTACCTGTAAATCAAAGATGCACATGTGCACATTTGGGCGGTCTGTACAGTAGTGGTGCAGTTGTACAATTTATAATTTTGATAAATATAATATATTCTTTTTCACATTGTGTTCTGCCTTCTGTGAAACTGTCTCACAACATCATGATGTAACGTGGCTGGACGGATGGACAGAGATGGCTGGAACTGGACAGTCAAATTTACACCACTGTCGATTATGTTTCGCCTGTTTGCTGTGTGTGTATGCGCGTGTGTTCTGTGTGTATTTTTGTATACCGCAGAAAGCATTTAGAGCTGTGCTAAGAGGTGCTGAAATAGAATAGGTTAGACTTGAAAAGGATATGTGTGTGTGTGTGTGTGTGTGTGTGTGTGCGTGTGTTTGTGTGAGAGAGAGAGAGGAAGAGAGCAGATGTGGAGAGATCATAGCACACAGTAGTGACAGTAGCCTAAATGATTTACCAACACATAAAGTGACATTAATGATACCAAATGCATGCTTCAAAACAGACAGACCAATACAATGTCACCACCCGCCCGCTCCAACAGGTCAGGTCAGGGTGGTGACGATGATGATGAGCATTCAAGAAGACAGAGTTCTGTACAGGTTTAGGGTGTTCCCAGAGAGCCCTGCGTGCATCCTGAAACAGAACTAGCAGGACAGACATGTTCTCTCGCCGTGTTTGCATGTGTTCATCTCTACTTCTAATCCTACGTCTGGGTACAGGTGTCAACATGGCAGTCTGTTGCATATTGTCTGCCCTTGTCTTTCTCTGGCGATGGAACCAGTTGATAACTCAGGGAAGTCACAGGGGGGAGGGGGGGGGAGGGAAGAGGAAAGGATGGACGGGGATGGGAGGGAGAGGAGGAGGGGTTTTTGCATTGCAGTCACGCTCCGAGGCAACATGAAGTCAGTTCACCCACACTTAGTGCAACATGGGGTACAGGAGGGCGCTCTCACACTCAGCCTGGAATGTGATGCAGTTTGTTTGGAATGTACGTGTTCGATGGAATGTTGAGGTGGAGTTCGACGAGGTGACGGTGGATTGTGATGCCATGAGCGCTGTTACCTGTCGTCACATGGGCAGCTATCCAAATGTTCCTGTGGATTTTTTTTTCCTCTTTTTTAAAAATTTTCTCGCGATGCTGCGTTTACGTCCTTTGACGCCTCAACGACAGTTCAACATTTTGGCAAACGCGCATCCGAGAAAAGATGGATACCGCTCTCATTTCTGTCCATTCAGCCTGAAGCTGAGGCTTGGCTTAGCATAAAGACTGGAACAGGGTTTGTCCCAAGGTAACAGCTTTCCCAATAACTAACTATAAAAGAATGATTTCCATTTAGGTTTTTAATAAAATCAACACACTGATAGCCGATGAGCATCCTATAATGCGCAGCACTGAGTGTTCACTGTAGGTGTGATGGTGCTGACTGAAACAGCCTCCTGCAACATAATCCACTATTAAAAACAAAGCCACTGTTAAGATTTGACTTTGGTCAATGAAATTTTGAATCCCTTTTTTGATTGAGGAAACTGTGTTGTGTTTTCAAAACCTGCAGAGACCCTGTTGGTACAGATTAAAGAAGGGAGATCTAACATATTAATTAGTGATCAGAGGTGCTACCTTTGAGAGAGCCAGGCTGACTGGTTGCCCCTGTTTCCAGTCTTTAGTGGCTGTAGGCTCATATTTACCGTACAGATATGAAAGTGAATTTTCCAAAATGTCAGACTAATCAGCTAATTGCACATCATGATGATGGGGGGGATGCACAGTATGTGACACAAGACACGACACATGAGCTCTCACTGGTCGTACCTGATAGATCTGAGCGGGCTTTGGGCCTAAAGCTAAAACTGAACACTAACATTTAGACGTGGGCCTGATCGCTCCGGTGGTTGTTTGCTTTTTCAACATCAAACAGTGATATATATTTTTTCTTCTTCTGTGAAAATAACTGGCTCGAACATCCAACACAGCAAATGAAACAATGTCTTTTGTCCACAACACTCGCAGAAAGGAAACTGGTACACGGTGGAGATGACCCGATGGCACGTGAGCAGGAGCAGGTTTGAAGTGAGTGAGTGTACATTAGTCTTAAAGGGCCATCGCCTGTGCATTGTGTGTTTGATGGCAATTAAAGGGTTAATGCTTTACAAGCATTCAGCTTTTTTTTCCCAAAAAACAACAAAAAAAAGAAAGCTGACACACACACACACACACACACACACACACACTGACGAGAGACCAGACAGGATGAAGCGAGACAAAATGAACAAAGAAACAAGACGGAGCGAGGAACAGCAAGAGAGAAGATGAACAGAAACGAAGAGACTGGAAGAGAACATCACACACGAGTGACGTCCCGAGATATTAACCCACACACACACCACACTCATCAGTTCATCAACATGGCAGGAGGCTGGAAATGAAGTTAGTCCTCTATTATGGGGCTAATGTATGTATACATGTATACATCACAAATCATGTGAGATCCCACACACTGTATCATCTCAGCAGGTGGACCGTATTACAGATAACAGGTCGTGTGGAATCATGGGGTGGCGTTCAAGGATTGGGCAGGTTGGGCTGGAGAAAGAACAGTGATGAACAGAAAGAGTTCTGTGTTGTCGCTTCCCAAACATTCAAATTATATATACATATACATATACAGAGTATATATATGTACCCACCCCCACTCCTTTATTTGTTTTTTTTTTTTGCAGCCATTCTATTTACTATTAGGTTTAAATAAACAGTATCTTTGTTTGCAATTTCTGTTTTTGTTGTGTTTTTGTAAGTTTTTTCAGAAGAGACAAGACAATACACATACACACACTGAAAGAGAGAGGAATGAAAGGAAAGGAAATGAAGTCAATGTAAAAGAGAAAGAGAAAGAGAGAGAGAGAGAGAGAGAGAACGGAAATAAAGAAACTGATGTGAAAGAAAGAGAAAATGAGCACCATTATGTTGAGAAATGAATGAATCAGAGGATGGAGGTGACGAGTTAAAGCTTTAACAAAGCGTTTTACTTCTACCGCAAGCAAAGTGGTGACTTCAAACTGGCTGTAGTTGTAGATGGTGGAGGTGATTATGGTGCCATGGCAGGTGGGTGGGTGTGTAATGACAATAACACTAATGATGAACACCAATAGAAACAGAGTGAGTCACGGCCCTGTTCTACTGAAACATTGAGGGATGTGTCATCTTTTTTTTTTCTTTTTTTTTTAATGTCCCCCCTTCCCCGTGTCGCTCAGGACAAAGCAGCAAGAGCTGACCTGTGCATGTGTGTGGCGACTGTGCGTGAGGTTGGGCAGAGGGCAGGGGTGGGGTTGTTCTTCGGGGATGAGTCGGTGGGTTCGAGGGTGGAGGGGGTGTTGGTGGTGTCAGGGGGTCAGACTGAGAGGGCTGGAGCAAGGGCAAAGGGAGGGAAAGTCGCAATGTTCTCAGGGAGCTGCGAGCAGAAGTCTCCAGCCATTGTCCACTCCCTCCTGTACCTCCCTCGTCCTTCATTCCCTCCTGTCAGCTTGTCGTTGGGAGATTGGATGAAAATGTCATGTGTGAGTCCTCAGCCCTCTCTTCCACTCCCCTCTCTTCCCCTCTCCCCAAGACTCCATTCCCCTTCTCCTCTTCCCCCGACCCACGTTCAGCTCAGTTATAAGGAGGTCTCCACGCAGTAGAGATGGGCCAGGTGAGGGGCAGAGGGTTTCACCGGCCTGTCCCTGCCATGATGGTTATAGTGGTGGTGGTGGTGTTGGTGGTGATGGGGGCTCCGGTTGCTGGGGGTAACTGCGTTGGTGCTGTATTTGTTGCAATGGGTAACTGTTGAACTGATGCTGCTGCTGCCTGCTGCTGCTGTTGTTGTTGTTGTTCGTTGCCCGGGGTCACGCGGAGGGCTGTATTGGGGTAGGGGCGGGTGGGGCGGGTGCGGGCCGGGGCTGGGCGGGCGGGAGGGGGGGGTGGTGGCTTGCGGAGGCCGGGTGCAGGTGCTGGTATCTGCTGAGCTCTGATTCGTCGTCCACGTCAGTGTCGTCGATCAGCGGGATGTTGTGGATGAGGTCGTTGATGAGGAACTCTGGGTGGGCCATGAAATTGTGGATGGAGTTGCGGGATTCCGGTTTCTCCCGGCCCTCGTACAGCGAACTACGGAATGCTTTCACTACTCGCATCTGCCGAGAGGAAGAAAGACGAGAGAAGGACCACAAGAAAGAGAGGACAAAGTCAGATATACAAAAGAGAAAAAGGAGACAAGGGAAACCCAGAGACAGGCAGACTGTGTCCTCCAGCAGACAAACAGAGTGACAGACAGACAGACAGACAGACAGACAGACAGACAGACAGACAGACAGACAGACAGACAGGCTCAGGACCAGGTGGTGTCAAGATAACTTGTATTGCTCACACTGATTCTATATAAAAATCTTTGACTCTGATTGGCTGGATTAAACCAGAACAAACAACATTTTTATAGAGCATAAGTTAAAGTAATATTTTGACATTTGAGAAATCAGTTATAATTATTATTTTTTAGACTCACGCTGTCTGAAAATAATCGTCCCAGCAGCAGATTTTGTTGCCTTTGGAGAGCACCAGGCTAGCGGTTCCCCCTGCTTCCAGTCTTTAAGCTGAGGCTAAGTTAACTGGTCATTTCTCTAAAAGTCCAAATGTTTCTTTAAGCAACTCACAAATTTAATGCCGAAGAGGGGAACATGTGGTCTTGTTTAGGCAAGACAACAAGGTTTGATATCAATTTATCTGGTAATGGATAAACAAAGAAATAAAAAATATATAAAACAACATTAATGAATTTGACAGGAGGTCCTGGCGCGAGATTGTATCACCAAATTTGAAGGCAGGGCAACCTCGTCTTTCCACTGCTCTATTTCATTATGAAGATGCTGTCATCTCCTGTTCAGGACTCCATCAGGAGACAAATCAGATTTGTCCTCACATATTTAATGCAGAGTGAATGATTCATTTTGACGATTTCAGTGTAATTTTTTACAACTCTCCAGTTACATTTTTTAATCTTGAGATCACAAATACAGCGTCTGAACTAATTCAGCACCAATGGAGTGTCCACCTGATCCTGTGCGTCTCCACCAGACCAAAAAAAAATTTAAAAAAATGAGTTGGCTAATGACACACAATGTTTTTGTCAGTTCTCTCTCTCTCTCTCTCGCTCTCTCACACACACACACACACACACACACACACACACACACACAGTCAGACACATCGAGATGAGAGCATTCAGGAGCCACCACCACAAAGACCACAGATGCTGCTTCACATCATACATGTGTGTTTGTGTGTGTGTGTGTCAGGGAGGATGATACAGTATGTGTGGGGAAAACACTCATCATGCACACACACACACACACACACACACACACACACACAGATGAGGGTGGTCGTTAGGCACAGATGGAAAAGAAGCAGGAATGGTGAGTGTTAGTTTAACGCATAATAAAATAAGAAATTAGCAAGAACCTATAGCAGTGACCATACACGCATACTAACACACACACACACACATTAACACACACAAAAGTGCATGCAGCAGCAGTGTAACTGAGTGACCCAACAGCTGAGTTGAAGTCTGACATCTACATGCATCGGCCAGTTTGGAATTGTGGGTTTGTTAAAGAGATCTGGTTCAAACAAACACATCAACAGACAGACAGTGAGATGGTCTGTCAGCATCACTGCACACACACACACACACACACACACACACACACACACGCACATGTGTACTGTAGCCATGCAGTGGCGACGAGCAGCGCAGAGTAAAGTGACTGAAATGATGATGATGCTGATGATGAAGTTGCTGCAGGATAGAAGAAAAAAAAATCTTGCAAAACAGAAAGGTGACATCACGGAGAATCAGCAGGTTAGAACAGCATGTGATTGGTCAGATTACTAGAAACAGAAGGTGACTGGTTCAAAGGCTGGAGTGAAGCTCGGGAGTCAGCCCTGTCACACACAGAGAGGCAGCCGGGTCATGCTGAATCAGATCTTTCTCACATACACTCTCACTCTCTCACATACACACACACACAAACACACACCCGAGTGAAGTTTATGAGTGTACTTCAAGGTGAATTATGCAGTCTATGGTGTATGCGTGCGTAAACACATTCCTTTGCCATGGCAGTTGGTCCATGCACCCTTCTGACCCCCAAAGCCCAAACAGAGGAAAAGAAGCAGCATGAGCTCAAAAGAAACAGACAGTTCAGTGCAGATATACTGACAGGCACAGGCAGACAGAGCCCTACATAGAGACAGTTTGGCCAAATGAGATCAACAAAGAAGGAGCTTTATGTCCACTGCAGCACCAGCTGGAGTCCAAACTGTGATCATGAGGTGTGGATGGTCAGGCAGCTGAATGGAGATCAGTGCTGCAGCTGGCCAAACTAAGAGGAGTCTCTATATATGACTCTGGCATATATGATAGACTGACAGACGTATAGACAGACAGACAGACACAGACAGACGGTCAAGCAGTAGGTTCAGTGCTTATCTGTTTTTCCAAAGAGCCTGTCAGACAGTAGAAAAACACCTCATGCAGATTGAGAAGGTTTCAGAATGTTACTTTCTCACTTCGCTTGGTTTGTTTTCATTTTGTCTCCATGGTAAACTTTCGAGTATATGATGCCCACAGTGTGACCAGACATGCCTGGAGGTCAGGGCACTGCCGTGTTACTTATTTCTCTCACCCACTTCCTTTCTTTATCTCTCTCTCTCTCTCTCTCTCTCTCTCTCTCTCTCTCTCTCTCTCTCTCTCCCTCTCTCCCTGTCGGCTCTTTCAGCAGTGCTTGATGGAAAAACGATGATGGTTAAAGTACGAAGAGGAAAATAGGCGCTGGGAGGTAGAGAGGCTGCTGTGTGCAAAACAACTGCTGATGAGGAGAAACCGCAACATAAATACAGGGAGAAGCTGTGAGGTACATGATTGGTTAATGGCTCCCATTTCCCACCGTGTGGCCCGACTGTGAGCAGCACCCACCCTCTGATATGTGATGACTGAGCTCTAATCCATAGCAACAGATCAGCAACACCTTCCTCAATTCGATGCATATTGTTTTCATGTCTTGTGTACTATGAAAGGAGCACACACTGAGGGCGGAGGCTGAAATCTTTTTGAATGAAGAACTTAAGCAAAGAATTGAGGAGCTGAGGATGGATTTGAGATTCAGCCTAAACATCCTATAACCCCTTTATCTTTTCCTAAACTTCCATATTCATCTCTTATCCCAGCTGTACTGTAATGGCAGGGAGATGAAACTAGCCCAGTCTGAAATGAAAACAAACTGGATCCATAGATCGGTTTTTAAGATCTAGAGGGATCACTACAGTCCAGCAGAGCTCAGGTGGATGAAAGCATGAAACAGAGACATCTACTTTTATCATTTTGATATCTCTGATTAATATTTTAGATGTTTCTTTCAGATATCCCTGGACTCCTTTCTTACCCAGTGATGATAGATTTGGCTGTAAAAAAAATAAATCAGGGGAGGTGATGGTGTCGACGTCACAACTTACGCACATCATACTGCAATGGGGCACAGTGCCAAATCTGAAGGCTGGGTCTGTTTTGCAAAGAATTCTGGGTAGTGGAGTAAAGTAATGACCCTGAAGCTAACTGTGGACGAGCAGCAGCGCAGGGGGGGAGGTCAGTCTGTCCTGATAACACACAGGCTGTACATTTTAGTGTGTGTTTGCTGTTTGGGGATTCTCACACCAGAGGGTCTCATCAGACCTGAGGGAGGTACTTAAAGGAGAAGGATGGAGATGTTCTGTATTTGTGGCATTGTCACCAAATCCCATAAAAAGAACAAGAACAGTGTGGCTCATTGAGCCACGTCAAGGTCGTTCAGTCAGTCCACAACCCAAATATCTCAACACTTTGGTGACCAGCAGGTCAAGGACTTTACTTCCTCACATGCAGTAAAATCTAAATATCTACACCACGAAAACTGGGTCCAGACCTTTCATGGATTTAAAATATCTCCACTTTTTGGATTGATTGTTATTATCAGGTCAAAATCTTATTTTCTCTAACCTGACCAAATGATATAGCATGAATCAGATATATGAGGGCTTTGTACTTGTTGGTACACTCATTGTTTTGGTCTCTCCATGGGATTTGTTGACAATAAGAAATGATAGAATATCAACAGACATATCCTTTAAGTAAAACCAGATCTGATATACTTTTTTGTGCTGGTTTATTTGGCACGATGTGAGTTCTGCTTTTTGTGTAAACCCCATCCATGAGAGCTAAAGCAGATGGGAGCACATTTGTTTTGACCACAGGCTGCCTCCGTACGACAGGATTCAGAGAAACTAACCTGGGTCACATTAAACTCAAATTTAATGCTTGCTCCTTCACGTTCCCTCCTTGTCCCATTTGTTCGTTCAAATTCATTTGGATTTTTACCACAAGAGGATGAAAGTATGTCTCACACTGCTGCTGAATAATAGATTTGGACAAGACAAGCTTCTTCGAATCGAGGGGAAAGAATTAAAAAAGCAAGCAATGAGCTAGCAGTGGCGGGGCCTGAACTCTAGTTCCATACTTTGACTGTACATCCCTCTTTCCACACCTTTGTCACATTAGTCTTTTCTATCAGGCAGCCAATGTTGTAGCAAAGTCCAGCTCTGAATACTGATATCATACATTTTATTGCATATAATCTTATATTAATGATCAAAGTGATGGAGAGAAGGATGTGTTTCCAAAGTAACTTCTAGTGTCTGTGCAGAATGATCACAACAATGAGGGGTCAGCAGCGCCGACTTGGGCCTCTCTGTATCTACACCTACAGGTGATGGAGCAACGTGGGGGGAGGAAGGCAGCGTGGAATGGAAGGAGGGAAGGGAGCAAGGAAGGTAAGGAGAAGCAACTGAGAAGACGGATGAAGACAATCAAATGAAGAGACAAGCACAACCACACACATGCACACGCAGGCGCACACACACTCATACACAAACACTCACACACTGACAGAGAAACACACAGAGGTCAGACTACGGCTCTCGGATATGTCAGCAAATGCACACACGTAAACACACTTGCAAACAGACACGCGCAGAACTGACATACAGAGAAATCAAGAGAAAACATGAGGGGTGGACACTATTCTAGTAAGGAGATGAGAGGATGACAAAAAGGGATGAGGTAAAGGACAAAGTAAGATACAAAAAAAGGGGAAAAATGAAGAGAAACCGACTAAAGAAATCTTATCAGTATGCTACACAAGAGCCTGTATTTAGATCTGGTAAAAATCTAAATACCTCTACAAAAGAACAACTCTACTTATGAAGAACAATAAGAAGACATTTCACAGAATATTTCTGCAAACGGGGAACCTGTAATATCTCATCAACAGAGGAGAAAGAGGAGAGAAGTGTGACGTAGAGAGAGAGAGAGGGGGAAAAACAGACTGGACAGAGAGAAAAATCAGGACTTTTTGGAGACATCAGGGGGGCCAAACTTGTGACGTCGGAGCTGGAAATACTGTTACAAAAATAACCAGTTGACAACAACAGCGGCACCGGACAAAAGTGAGAGGAGAACAAGAAGGAGAAAGAAAGCAAGAGCGATAGAGGAAAAGGTAACTTTTTCTTTTACTGTAGTCTTGGAAACAGCAGTGTGTTATCGGGCTTTTATACTCGAAGGTTTACAGTTTAGAGAATTGCAGAAGCCATATGAAAGCCAGTTGGTAATGGCAGTGAGATCTAAGCATTTTCTACAGTATAACAGGAGTGACAGAATTGTTACACTACATTCTCTGAAAGAAATGACACCTCTCCTTCACTTGAGAGATGTCTGCAGGGGGGGGGGTCAACCACAGTAACCACGCTTGACCTCAGTCACAAACAGGAGGTAACACACGGTGCAGGAGGAGCTGCCGTTTGCTCTCTGAACTGTAGGAACACACGGTGCAGGAGGAGCTGCCGTTTGCTCTCTGAACTGTAGGATGCATCCTCGCCTTGTTGGAGTGAATGTTTTTTTGGGTTACTTCAATTTCCTTCTTTCAAACATGAGTCACTTTGTGTGCTGCTCCGTTTCTGTCAGGACACCTCAGGCACAGAGAGAAAACAAGCGAGCTGACCTCCCGTAACCGACCAACACTCAACAACAAAACAGACTCTGGACTGACGGGACTGAGACTGGATTTGGACCAGACCAGATCAGACCAGAACTATACACAGCCGGTCAGGACTGGGGTGCTGTTTGAAAGGGAGAATAAGAGAAAAGAATAGAGGAGACATTGCACACACACGAGCAGCGAGCGAGCCGGAAGGGGGGACACAACCATAGAGAGTCAAAATACTGCAGTCCACGTGCCGTGCAGCAGTGTGTGTTCGTGTCTACGAATGAGTGTGTGTGAGAGAGAGAGTGACTGCAGGTGTGTATGCAGGTGTGTGTGTGTGTGTGTGTGTTTATGTGTGTACATGCGTTCGGCGGACTCACTCCCGGGGGCTGGGCTGGTATTGGCTGTTGCAGTGGAGAGAGCTACGTGAGAGGGGGTAGAGATAGTGTTTACGTCGTGGAGCTGACTGAGCACAGAGGAGCGCCTTCTCACCGCTCCCTGAAACGAACCGCTTCGCTTGAACGTGCTCACTACCTCCATCTGTAGGACAGAGACAAAACAGCAGCACTCAATGAGGGCAGGAAAGGCCGGTCTGAGTGTGTATGTGCATGTGTGTGTGTGTGTGTGTGTGTGGTCCCTTTAAAACATTTCCTGTCACAGCCAATGAGAGAAACTGCATTCTAATTCCCTTTGATGGCAAATGTGCATCAGTAATGCGCATCACACTGCTGTCTGAATATTACTGACAAAGAGAATTATAAATGATGACTGCATGTGTAATTGAGGTGTGTGTGTGTGTGTGTGTGTGTGTGTGTGTGCCTGCATGTGTATTCACTGTCTGCACACTCAGACCAAACCCTCTTAATGAAAAACTGACCACTTTACGCAAAGACAGGCACTTAAGCAGAGAGTCTGGACTGGCTCTCTAACACTGTTTAGGAGGCTGTTAGCAGATTGTTGTTCATGTTGACGCTGTCTCGCTGTCTTAATGTCCATTCGCACACAAAGCAGTGTGAGAATCAATCAATTAAAGCAATCAAGGAAGTCAACAACCTGTCTACTTAGCATTAGCCTGTACACAATGTGTAAACACTCACAAGTGCCGTGGCAGCGACACACACACACACACACACACACAGCATTTATCCTCTCTCATGTTGTCTATGAGCGACTAAAAATACCACTTCCAAGTTAGAGAAAGCATTAGAGAGCAGAGAAGTTAGCTGTGTTGGAGAGGAAAAAAAACTGGAATTATTATGTTTGGCACAAGTCAGAAGAACAGCACAGACAGGATGAGAGACAGATTGACTTTTGAAGAGTAAGAACGAATCAGATACGCTAAGATTGCATATACATCATTGAGGGGTCAGAAGATGTCTTTCTTTTCAAAAGTCTCTTTTGTCAGTGTGTAAAGGCCATGACACTGGCAGTTTATTTAGACAACTTCAGAACACCTCCCCCCAAATTATTTCTTTGTGATGTTTTCATCATACTTTTGCACTCCATCTATCTGTAATTCACCTTAAACAAACTGCATGTGTGTCATGACCATGTGAAGCTCCTGGTTGAGGTGCTGTGCGTGTGTGTTCATGTGAAAGAGGTTTGGTTATGCTTTGCTGTGTCAGGTTAAACGGTACCTGGGTCTGGATGCGGTTGAGGCCTCTGAACCAGAGGATCTGTCCGCGGCGCAGCTCTCTCTCAGCGCAGTCGATCTCCTCCTCGTCCTCTGCCAGCTCCTCCCCTTCCTCCTCCCCGGGCTCCAGGCCCAGGCCCGCCTCCTTCAGGCATGGCAGACGCTCTGTCGGCACTGTGGCGATCACCTGGAAGCCATGTTTGTCATTTCACCACAGGACGCTTAGTATGGTGTTATACTGAGCATGTGTGAGCTTCTCCGAACATCTTACACACTTGAAGGATCAAATCCGATGATACCAGATTATTTCAACAGTCAGCAGAGAATGGAGCAGATCAGAGGTGTTATCTAAGTGAAAATGTTTCCTTAGCCAGTCAGCTCAAAGAAAACTAGGTGAACCAGGTCTGTCAGCCTACACTTGTACACTCGTTCAGTGTGCTTTGACTCAGCAGGCTGAAGAGCTGCTTACCTGCCCCCAGAGCAGCTCTCCAACTCCCACGAACAGACACCAGAGCCACTGCTCCACGTTGAGCGGGGCACAGCTGAAGGGCTTCCCTCCCCATTGCACGATCACGATCTGCAGCAGAAACACAGGGAGGGACGTTACTGAAACACATACAAGAACAGTGTTGAGAAAGAAAACCGGCACTGCACCACAGTCTGAATCATGAAGACAAACACCAGGACATCAACATGTCTCCAGTCTGTCACAAGTTCAAGTAGGAAATACAAGGTAGCATTATCGCTGTAATCCTGCTGCACTGAATAAAAATCAAACCAAGATGTGTAAAGTTTTCTGTTGTTAATGAGGTATAGGTAACTCCTCCTCAACATTATAAACTGCCTTTTCAAAATGTGTCTTGATTAACATCAGATTGTGGAAACTCTGTGTGTGGAACACTGTAAGAGAACATCATGTTTTCTGGCCAGTATGTGTAAAAACTGCTTAGAGTCAAGTTTTGTTCTTAAACGCATCAAAATTATTATCTTAATTATAATTCTTTATATAAGCTTAAGGTCATTTTGCTTTTCTTATAATTAAGAATGCATAACAATGACAGAGACACCATTCACCTGATTACAAGTCAGTGTAGCATCAACGTGACTTAAAGTCTGTTAAAGTCTGTTTAATTTAAGAATTAATATCTGAAACAAGCTGTATGAAAGCATCAATGTCTCCAGAGGAAGCTGTGTGAAGTCTGATCAATGTCCTTGAGTGATGTCACTTGAGTCAGCGTCAGCTGAGGCTGAGGACCTTAAGTTTGAAAATATTTGAGCTGAACAGACCTCCAAGCCACATTAGCATAAGACCAACCAGTCAACTGGCAACTACCATTGCATTACGGGTAATGTAGACACTTATTTTTGACTAAGAGGAAGATTGCACATCTCTGGTTCTCTCTCTCGGTTTGTGTCCTTTTTCTCAGTGTGATCTGACAATGAGGCTTTGATTAAAGTTACTTTTAGCTCCTTAACGGTATAGAAAGAAGTTCTGTGTTTTTACTAGGAACTTTTCAAAGTTTCTCAAGACCATATGATGTCGATTTAATCTATTTAGGAGGAAATAGAGCAGAAATTGTGTTATACTGTGGTGTTACTGTAATGCCTTAAAGTGAATTAAGATGTATTCTGAGCTGGCACGCGGCCTCGGCTATATTCATCACAGTGATCAGTCTATCTCAGCTTATATCACTGTTTAACAATGAGAAATGACACAGTGAGTGGTACACGCAGCCCTGTGGTTTGTTTCTAACCTGCATTTTGGACCGTAACACCGGGCTCCCACTTGCGTCCACTCCACTTGCCTCAGTAGATGTAGTGACAGCATTTTATTTGGCGACATGCTCATTTACACCAGAAACAAGGCTTATCGGAGTGACACTATCATCCTGACACCAAACTGCAGAGTCATAAATCTCACTCTGAGTACAATACAGTGTATCACATACAGTAATCGTTACTGCAGGGAGGAGGGATCCATCTTTCTTACTTATTTCTCTCTTCCACCTCTCTCACCTCTCTCAAGCTGTCTGCAGTCTTCAGCTCTCTCTCTCTCTCATCTCTTCTTTTATGAATTCCTCTCCACTGTCTCTGTCGCTCTCACACTGCAGATCACCCTCATACCCCTCCTCCAGGCTCTCTCTCTTCTCTTGTTTCTCCCCAGAGTGCCACCGAGAACCAAAGAGTTTCAGAAAATATCCCTCTTCTTCTCTCTCCATTTTATGTACCCATAATTCCCTCCACCTCCGGTGATTGGTGAAGTTTGGAATCGTAAATCTGGACTGTATTTGGGGTAGATTTGGGTTACACAGTGAAAGACAATATCACGTTTAACAAGCTGAAGATGATCACATTCATTTTTTATGCTTACAAAAAAAAGACAGCACAGGCCATCACCAGAGTGCTGCATCTGTAGAAGACTTTCTACAATGTCTGCTTACATTTTAGTCAGAGACCTTTGTTGCATATCACCCCTCTCTCTGTTTCTCTCTCTCCTTTTCCTCTCTGTATCTCTACTATCGCTATCAACTAAAAGCAAGCCAAAAAAAAACATCAACATTACTAACCTGCACAGCAAACGTCCCCAAAACGATGGAACAGAAGATGGGGTTGGAAAATATTCCGTCAAAGACGTTTCTCTCTCCGTGGATTTTGCGAGCATTGATCTCGTTGAAAAGTTGCATGAGGACGAAGGTGTTGAAGATGATGGTGTAGTGCTCAGAGGGAGGGGAGTGGAGTGGGGCGTTGCGGCCACTGTCGATGTTAAACATGCGCTCACCTGGAGGGTAAGAAAAAGGAGTAGATGAGGTGTGAAGAAAGATTCTGCTGTGTTGTTCATTAGGAAGTGTGTTTGACGTGCTGCAGAGGTGGCTGTGAGTTTGTGTGTGCTTCTCCGATATCAATGCAGCATTTTTTTTTTTTTTAAGTTTTTGGTTAAAAGCTTGCTGAAACACAACCTGACCATCCTACAACTGTAACTCTAGAATAAATCTATTGATCAAACTATTTCTGGCTGCTTCAACAGCTCAATTGTCTCCTGCACATGCGTGTGTGTGTGTGTGCACCTATGAACAGCAAGGTGAAGATGATGACCAGCTGGTACACTCCATGGCCCAGGATGTTCTTCATCATGGTTAGTGAGATGAGTGGGTTGTTCCGGCCGTAGGGTTTCCGTAGCAACAGGGCCTCCGTGGGGGGCTCGGTGGCCAGGGCCAGAGAAGCAAACGTGTCCATGATCAGATTCACCCACAGCATCTGCACCGCCTTCAGAGGAGAGTCCTGCAGAGAGATTTGTAACCAAAGGCCTGTGTCACAAACCATGTTCACATGAGTCTGAGTTCATGAACCCAAACACAGATGATTCCCAACAGCTGTCTTTATATTAAATCATTCCTTTGAGTCCAAAGTTTCAGTAAATCTGTAAATGTATCAGTGAGGTCAGTGAGGAAATCATGTAAAACAGTGAGAGGAGTCTTGGATGAACTTTTTTTTTTATTGTGTATGCTTTGGAAGTTTGTATCGATTGACTTCACCCCGTGGTAACCTGAGCAGATGGTAGCGTCCACTTAGGTGAGGCTGATGTTACACTGTCAGCAGAATGGGAAACACATCTGCCTTGTTATCCCGAGGAGGTTGGCGCTAATGCTAACCTTATAGTCACACCAGACAAATGAGCTACTTCTGTTGTAATTTTTACTGTCATACCAAAATAATTAGATTAACCCAAAAAATGAACCATAATTATAATGGTGATATATAGTATATGTTCTTAGAGGTTTAGAGGTTTTCATAGGGGGCGGCAGTAGCTCAGTCCATTGGGACTTGGCTTGGGAACAGGAGGGTGGCTGGTTCAAGTCCCTGGACCAAAATATGGAAGGTGGACTGGTAGTTGGAGGAGTGCCAGTTCACCTCCTGGGCCCTGCTCACTGGGTGCTTCTCAGGGGGGCTGCCCATCACTCCACCATCTCTCTCCAACTGCATGTGTGTGTCTGGGTTAAAATGCATGTAGCATATTAAAAAAAAAATAGAGTGTAAAAAGAATTTCCCCATTGTGAGATTAATAAAGTATATCTTCTTCTTCTAGTCAACTGCATGCTGGCCCGTTGACCTGCGGATTATTGTCTTGAGTAATAGATTCATTGTCACTCCAAATAAAATATCAGAATCAGAAAGTATTGGGACGTGCCCAGGGCAGGTTAGTTATGAATGTGTGTCAGTCTCATTTTGTTTTGTCTGATGATGTTCTGGGTGGGGAGGAAATCTATATGTATTTAACTCTCTTTCACTAAAATATATTGCGAGAAATACTACTAATAATGCAAGTTGATATGTCTTGCATATCAAATTATGTAGTTGTTTCTATGCCCGTATCTCTGCTTATTCTAGCTTATATAAAAATGCATAGGAAGCAGATATAGGATGAGGGATGCGTGTCAGCATACATGTTAATATACATATAAATTGTTGTGGAAATTTCTCTGCTGCTGGTGAAGAATGTAACAGAGACTTCTCCCGGCCGACAAGGTTTAAAGGACAATCAACACGCAAGCGGTCAAAGATGAAGAAAGACCCACGAGCATGGGGAGACCTAAACATTTATACCTGAGGGGCACTCCTTTCACATCCCTTTGTCTGCTGCAGGAGTTGGCCCCTCCAGGAAGTGTTTTCACACCCTTTTGTCTATTGCAGGTATTGGCACCGACCCCCCGTTGGTGTGTTTTACACCTGAGGTATCCTGCAGGATCTTGTATTTAGGTGCAAATTTGAGTCTAGGTATCACAATTTATAAAGACAAAAGGACCTGGTATCTTATGTTAAGAAGGGGAATGTTGTGCATCTCTGGTGGCTGAAACAAAGAAATTGAATTTACTATTACAATATTAATAAAGTTGTCTACCTGAGTGATGCAGGCCCCGGTGAAGGCCACTATGACAGCCACTACGTTGACTGTGAGCTGGAACTGCAGGAACTTGGAGATGCTGTCATAGACATTTCGTCCCCACATCACCGCCTTGACAATACTGCTGAAGTTGTCATCAGTCAGGATGATGTCAGACGCCTCTTTAGCCACGTCTGTCCCTGCGATGCCCTGACAAAGGTTAAGACAGCTTGAGGAGGAGACATGATTCATGCGAGCATTCAAGCATCTGACTTATTCTGGTGTCCTGCTGTCTCAATACTCTGTTGTTCTGCCAGTTGAAGCGATTAGGAACTGTGACAGAAATCATACTATTAAAAAATAAAGCTATCAAAATAAAGCTTGAAAAGGCCCAAAAATAATAATCTAAAAAAATAATAATACTGTCATAGCTTAATATAATTATAGTATATTATTGATGGGAAGAATAAAACTCCTCACAAAATACACTTGAATGTATTAGTTATCTTAAGTCAATAATACATTTACTATCTGTACTTAAAACATAGAGGGATGAGAAAGAAGCGATGTTTTAACACATGTAACTACAGAAATAAACATTAATGGTGAATAATATGTCAGGTTACCATGGCAAAGCCCACATCAGCTTTCTTCAAAGCTGGCCCGTCATTGGTTCCATCTCCTGTTACTGCGACAACCTGCCTCTGTTCTATGACGGTGCTGTCGATGATGCCTGAGGGTAAATAAGCAGGCTATAAGTGTGTGTGAATTAATGTTTGTGTGTGCAAGTGTTTTGGTTAGCAAACTCAAGACCCACCTTTGACTAGTGTGTGTTTGTCTGTAGGCGAGGACCGGGCCAGCACGCGGAGTTTGGGCCAGATTTTGTCGATACGTTCCTGTTCGATCTGTCAGACAAGAAAGAAAAGGGGTGTGATGATGAAGAACACAACTCTCACTAGGTGTCACTGTTGGTCCAGAGTGTTTAAGTGTACGCAGGTGTGATGCAGGAAAAAGCATCAAAGACGCACTGTGAAAGTGGCTCTTACATAATGACAGTTTACACACAGAATTTTAGAGTGCGACATCACTAATCAGCAGCCATCCATCACATTAACATTCTGCTCAATTCAAACCGTTAAATGGTTTATGGATTAAAACCAATGACTGTACAAATGCTTGGCTTTAGTAGGTTTTAAATTAAAGCATTAAATACAGTGTATATAGCAATCATCAGTGGTGATCAGACATAGATCTGAGAAGAATCGACTTGTGAATATGTCTTAAACTGGGACTCATTCACTCCTTCAGCAACCTAACCATATCCCACTTCCCCTTTTTCACTACTCAGCCCCTGTCTCAGTTCTACCCTGTAGTCCATCTTCATGGTAACAATGAGAAGCTTCACTTGTGTTCTGGATCCCATCTTGTTAAAGACAGTCTCCCAGTCATCATCACAGAAATCATGAACTCCTCCTTCAGTTCTGGTTCAGTTGCCCAAACACGCAGCCATCACCCCCATCATCAAAAAACCTAAATCTGGATACCATGACAAACTTCTGACCCATCTCCATCTCCAATCTTCTATTTCTGTCAAAAACACTGTACGGATGTGTTGTCTCCTCCTGACTCATCTCCAACAACCTATTTGAGCCATTTCAATCTGGCTCCAGGACTGCTCACAGCACAGCAGAGACAATCCCTCCTCAAACTGCCCCTCTTCCACTGCTCCTCTGTCCCATGATGTCCCCCAGAGTTCAATGCTTGGTGCTCTCCTCTTTATTCTCTACATGTCCGACTTCTATGTCAATGGAATGTTCCAGACAGGTGTTTGGTCTGTGTCGGTCCTCTCCGGGTACTCTAGCTTCAGTCCAACCATAACAGGTTAATTGGTGACTCTAAATCATACGTAGGGGTGAACGTGAGTGTGAATGGTTGTTTGTCTCTATGTGTCTATGAGTGTACCCTGCTCTTGCCCAAAGTCAGCTGGGATAGGCTTTTTTTTTCTTTCTATGGTGTCAATAAAAATAATTTGAAAAACTTATTTTACAAGCCAAAATGCCAAATATGACCCGGTTTCCACTTTTTAAATGAGAATATTGGCAGTTTTTCTTTGTCACATATTGGAGTAAATTGAATATTTTTGGATTTTTGGACTGCTGGTCAGACAAAAGCAGATTTAAACATGTCACCCTGAGCACTTGGAAATATTATTTGGGATTTTTTTTTTTCAGAGCTTGTTGACATTTCACAGACTAAGTGATTTATAGAGAAAATAATTGGCAGGTATGAAAATAGTTTCTGGTTGCAAACAAATCATCTCATGACAACTACAGTGTAGGGTGTAACTTAAATTATTTATCACATATCAAAGCCTTTCTTTTCTCTTTTTTCCTTTTCCCCATTTCTGTTTTTAATTATGTGTATGTCTATAAATGAGGTGCATAAATGTATACACTATGATTACTAACATCTGTTCATGGATGCAGTTTGTTTTCTGTATGAAGGATAAAAAAAGAAAAAAATGAAATCAAAATGTTTAGATGACAGGAAATGTGTCAACAATATGTTTTCATAGAGCTCACTGTTTATCTGATTCAAGAGAAATTGATTGGAAAGAACTTCTTTATGCTTAGATGCTTAGATTTGATATGGAGACTTTCTTTGTGTTTTTGTGAGTCACAAGTCTCACTCTCACTTTACGGTAAGCGTATTCTGTCACCTACGGTTATCAGTAATACTGCCACGGTGCTCTCTGCTCTGCTCACCTAAACAGATTTTCGTATATTTTTCACATCAAATCAAATCAAATCAAATCAAATTTTATTTGTATAGCTCAAAGTACATTTGCCTTGGAGGGCTTTACAATCTGTACAAGCAGTGACACCCTCTGTCCTTAGAACCTCGGTTTGAGTGACGAAAAACTTGCCCACAAAAAACCCTTTTAACAGGGAAAAAAGGTGGAAGAAACCTCAGAAAGAGGACGGACAGATGTACAATAGATGTCACGTGTACAGAACAAATCAACAGAGACATATCGTACAATTACAATGAATGATAAAATGACAATGAATTACAATGAAGCTCTATCAAATAGGGGAAATGTCTACTCTTAAAAGTATTGACTGTGTCTGCTTCCCGAACCCAGAATAGCAGTTTGTTCCACAGAAGAGGAGCTTGATTCTTGAAAGCACTGGCTCCCAATCTACTTTTGGAAACTATAGGAACCACAAGGAACCCAGCGTCCTGAGAGCGCAGTGTTCTAGAGGGGTAGTAAGGTACTGAGCTCTGAGCAGAAACTATTAGAGACGAATCCATCACCTCTTGCCCTCAACAGGCATTGATCTGCATTCTGATACAGCAAGTTTGGACAGCTGTAAAACCTGATATATACACAGATATGCAAGAAGTAAATAGACACCTTTATTCAAATTCAAATTAAATGTGTCTGTTTACTTCTTGCATGTCTGTGTATTTAGACTGTTTTTCTCCCATCAACCTTCATCAAACAACTTCAATAATTTCTTGATCTAAGCTGTCAACCTGTCTCTTAGACCCCACCCCAACCAGGCTGCTCAAGGATGTTTTACCTCTATTTAGCCCTTCTTTATATTCAGAGGTCTTAGCCAATTACAGACCAATATCAAATCTTCCCTTTCTCTCCAAGATACTTGAGAAAGCTGTAGCTAATCAGCTGTGTGACTTTCTCCATAAGAACAGTTTATTTGAGGATTTCCAGTCAGAATTTAGAGTGCATCATAGCACAGAGACGGCATTAGTCAAAGTTACAAATGACCTCCTAATGGCATCAGACAAAGGACTCATCTCTGTACTTGTCCTGTTAGATCTTAGTGCTGCATTTGACACCATTGACCATCAAATTCTTTTACAGAGACTGGAACATCGAATTGGCATCAAAGGAACCGCCCTAAGCTGGTTTAAATCGTATTTCTTAGATCGATCTCAGTTTGTTCAAGTCAATGATAAATCCTCCATGCATACCAAAGTTTGTCACAGAGTCCCACAAGGTTCTGTACTAGGACCACTTTTATTCAGTTTATATATGCATTATTAGGAATCACTCCATTAATTTTCATTGTTATGCCGACAACACCCAATTATATTTATCAACCATCAAACCATTTAGTTAACTAAACTCCAAGCATGCCCTAAGGATATAAAAAGTTGGATGACTTACAATTTTCTGATGTTAAATTCAGACAAAACTGAAGTTCTTGTAATTGGACCCAAACATCTCAGAAACTCTCTTAATAGAGACTTAACTACTTTAGATGGGATCACCCTGGCCTCCAGCTCCACCGTAAAGAATCTTGGAGTTGTTTTTGATCAGGATTTGTCCTTTAACGTCCACATAAAACAAATTTCAGGGACTGCTTTCTTCCACTTACGTAACATCGCTAAAATCAGACGCATTGTGTCTCAAGTGGATGCAGAAAAACTAGTCCACACATTTGTTACTTCTAGGCTGGACTATTGTAACTCTTTGTTATCAGGCTGCTCCAATAAGTCTCTTAGGACTTTGCAGCTAATTCAGAATGCTGCTGCACGTGTTCTGACAGGAACCAAGATCAGAGATCACATCTCTCCCATTTTTGCTTCCTTGCACTGGCTACCTGTTAAATATAGACTAGAATTCTTCTCCTTATATACAAAGCTCTTCATGGTCAGGCACCATCATATCTAAAAGAGCTCATAGTACCTTACTACCCTTCTAGAACACTGCGCTCTCAGGACGCTGGGTTCCTTGTGGTTCCTATAGTTACCAAAAGTAGATTGATTGAATACACAAGGAATATGCTATGTGAGTTTATCTTGTACTTGACCCAACTCACCTCTCCTTTCTCGTTCCTGATTCGTCGGTTGAAGTCTTTTCCCTCTAGACAGATAAAGTCATCACCAGGGTGGATAATGCCACATTTAGCAGCGATGGCCCTGGCTGTGTTAATGTTATCACCAGTCACCATCCGCACCGTGATGCCTGCACGCTGACACTTACGGATGGCATCGGGCACCTTAGAGGGACAGGGAAATGTATTTACACCAATGTGCCAATTACTTCTAAAATGCAGGTTATAGCCACATGTTATGGATCACACATTACGAGCTCAAACTAAATCTTAAGACACACACACACACACTTCACAGTAACTTACCTCAGGCCGCACAGGGTCCTCTATCCCAACCACTGTTATGCAGGTCAACTCTGTCACTATTTCTGCCTCGTTTTCCCAGTCTGGCTCCGGATTGGATGGGAGGTCGCGGTATGCAATGCAGATGGTCCTCAACCCTTCACATGCCATTGGCTCAATCACCTGTTAATCAATCATCAAATCAAATCAAATCAAATCAAATCAAATCTTATTTGTATAACCCAAAGTCACAAAATACATTTGCCTCAGAGGGCTTACATTTGCCTCGGAGGCCATTTTCACAACTCTAGTCAGGAGGAGGACTACAAACCATCCTCTCTCTCCCCACATTCCTGTCACATTTTAGCTGTCTCTGTCCAACAAGAGCTTAAAAAGGCCAAAAGAATTGGGTGAGAGGCGAGGTACACCCTGGACCCTACCCTACCCTATGGGCAATTTAGAGTCACCAATTAACCTGTGAGGAAGCTGGAGCACCTGGAGATCACCTAGCCAGACACGGGGACAAACATGCAAACTCAACACAGAAAGGCCTCAATCAAAGTTAATGTAAAAAAAAAAATCTTTTCCTAAAGATGTTTTTTTTTTAAATCATTTTTGGTCGTTCTCATACTGATCTGTGTTAAAGTGTTCACCAGTATGACCCACCAAAATGAATCCTAGAATGATATATTATAATTTAGATACTATTTTGCATATTGGAGCTTTAAGTCATTAAGTCTCACCTGTTTGACCATCTCATCTCTGTCACGAGGGCGGAAACCGCGTGCTTCTCCATTGGGATCGAGGATGTAGGAACACCTAGAGAGAGATGAAGGACAGAATATAGTGACAAAGTGGAAAAAGATATTCAAACCCACTCCCCTCTGAACAATTGCCAGGCTAATGTCACCCCAGACCACTCCACCTTCCTCACCCTCCTCTGTCACTTACTTCTTCAGCATGATCTCAGAGGCTCCTTTGCTATAGAGGCGGAAGGATCCGTCAGGCAGCTTGATCACCGTGCTCATGGATTTACGCACTGAGTTGAACGTATACACCTGAGAGAGAGATGGATGATTCAGGAGAGTAAAACAAGAGGCAGACAGACATATCTCTGATCACAAACCCAGCTGTGAGTTCTCTTGGTGTGGGGAGTGTGTTGGATGGTGTACCGTTTACAATACAGTTTACAATATATGTACAGTTTACAATATATGTACTAAACAATGATGTTGGTTGCAGGATGTAGAATCCACATAATGCAATTGATTGAAAAATGAATGAATGAACTGCACAGAGGCTAGCTGTTTGTTTTGTTGTAATTTTGTCCCTTTCTGTACAGAGCATTGATGAACGTGAATTCTTTGCTCCTATACAGTTACATGGAGGTTATGCGGGTGTCGTCTGTATTGTCTTACAATGAATTGCTGAAACTGTACAACACAACGCAGAGTTGGACCCGCTAAATTATCTAAAGTGCAACAGACTGCAGACCTTTTGGGTCTGCGAGTGTGCCAAGCTACAGAAAGCTTCAAACTGTGATATCAAATGTGTCTGTAAAGGATATTGCCAAAATATGTAGTTGATACAATCCTACCATTGCCTTTTATTTGTTATTTATTGTTATAATTATTATCTTTTAAAATATGTATGCAGAATGCATATCAAAGAAATCTGAATACATTTATCTTAAAAACCTCCTGCAACCATGTCTGCACCACATTTACATTTAGTCATTTAGCAGACGCTTTTATTCAAAGCGACTTACAGAAAAGAGAACAATCATGGTATAGTGCGATAAGAAGTGCAGCAATAAATGCTAGTGACAATTCTTAAGGTGTAGATTTGTCATGTAGTGCTAGGAGGTTTTTAAAGGTAGAGAAGGACGCCCCTGCTCTGCTCTGTCACTCCACTTCATACATGCACATATGTATATGTGTAAAAAAAAAACAATGAATCATGGGGCAAACAAAGTAGTAAAATAAAAAAATGAGACAGAACAACATAATTGTAATATAACATAATTGTCTATTGACGATGCTATCAGTTGGATAGGTTTTAAATAAACTAAACAGAATCTCCTGTAGTTAACTTTTTTGCAGTAGGTAACTTTTACAAAGCTATAAATAAACTTGAAGGTGGATGTGGTGCATGTCTCCCTACCTTGTACAGTCTCTCCTCAGGGATCTGCTCTCTGACAGGGGCGTAGTCTTGCTGCAGGTCTAACACAAATCCCAGCAGGCCACACTCCGTCTTGTTGCCCACCTGCTTAGCCAGACCCCCCTCCACATCAGGTGGCTGCGTAACATTGAAGCAAGTTAGGATATTAGAGGGGGCAGTGAAAAAAGTGAGGTAGAAAGACAGAGAAGAGATTAAACATGGATGAGGCAAAAGGAAAGGAAAAAGGATTCTATTAAAACAAAGATTCCAACATTGGACTACTGAAGGACTGATGAAGGACTGATGAAGGACTACTAAAGGACTACTAAAGGACTACTGAAGCTCTGATGAGGGACTGATGAAGGGTCTGCACACAAAACAATAAAGGCAGAAAATGACTCTCTGCAAAACAATGGCAACTCTGTCTGTGCATGACTCACTAAAATCTTGGAGGTGTAGGCGCTGTTGATAGCAATAGCATTGACTAATAGATCCATCGTCCGGGGATTGACCAGTCCAGGGTCTGGGACCACACGGTGGTGCACGTCACCTGGGAAACAACAATCTAATTTTAATACATATCAATCATAATCTCTGTACATCCAGCAAACCTGCTCAGTGTTACCTCTGTCGTGAAAAAGATAATGATTTATTTATGATATTGATGAGATCAGTACATGTGGACACCTTTTTGCATATATATTCTCCAATCTGTGAGCGGACCATGAAAATAGCTAACATTTTCTGCTCTCAAAATTTGATTGGTATATTGTATATTGGTATATTGGTTACAGTGGTGAGGTCAAGAAAAAGCTACACTTCAGTTGTACTACTGAGTAAAAAAGTAGTATGACTGAATGTCCTGTGACAATGGAAAGGGGTTCTCTACAACTAGCAAAGACTGCACTAAATAACAATAAATAGAAAACAGAAACAATGTTTATGATTAAAAAAACAAAACTATAAAATTTTGCATTACATCTGCAGTAAAAAGCTGAAATATAGTGGAGGCACAGTACATAATTCATTTGTGACTAATGAATTAGTACTTTACATATAAAAACTGTATCAGTAAGACTTGTTGTGGAGAAATTGCCTAAGTCAAAGGTCAATGGTGAGGTCAGGAAGGAAGAAAGTGTTCAGGAGCCTCTGATGTCTTATGCTGTAATATTTATTGATGCTTGGCCAAGGAGAATTAGAGACACTCCCAAAGTTCATCAGAAGTGCCTGAGTCGGTCTCACATTCTGCCCAACTCATCCTGGTGGACAGACTTTAAACACCACAAATACTATACACCCAGAATTAGTCAAAGAGAATGTTTTTAGCCATGGAGGTGTTATTGTCAGCATATTCTAGTCTGGAGACACAGATGTCTGTTTACACAGATTGGAACATCAACGGCAAGATATCTATTATGTCTAGGAAAGCAGCAATAGGTCTATTCGACCCTGGCCACCACAGTGTTGAGATAGACTGGCACCGGTGACCTTGTGTAACCTAAGGATAGAAAATTCCATAATAAGACTTAAAGAAATATTTTTGCAATATTAGTGGGCATGTATAAGAAAATAGAACTGGGTCAAGAATAGTACCTTGAGGAATGCCATTAGAATTTTTTTTTAGCTTTAAAAAGAATGAAGTTTCTGGGCAGGAATGACCTAACACACTGGACCTTTCATGAGGCAAATATGAATGAAACTAAACAAAACAAAGGAACCTATGTTTTTCATTTTTCTGATAACACATAAAAACTAAACGTAGCCTAGCTCCTGATTAATAAGACAATTTTCTCCATTGCCCAAAATCAGCTAATTTAGCCACTTGACATGTTGCAGCTGAAGTTAATAATCTTGCATCTTGCATTCTGTAACATTATGTCTTTGTCATGTTCTCGATGAAACTGATCTAAAATCATCTATAATCCACAGAAAATTAGACAAGATGCAGCAACAAAACAGCTGGAACAAAAAAACAGAAGGCTAAAATGACAATTATACACATTAACGAAAAGTAAGCTGTGGATGTGGATGTAAGAAAGTACAAGATTATTGACAACACCCCATCATCTGACTCTTCCTCCAGATGTTTGTTAAGATTTAGAATATATCGAATTGATGTTTAAGCTTCTCCTATCAAGCTGAACCATGACGATGAACAGTATTTAGTGAACAAATGAGTGAATCTAACTTTTGAATGATTTGCTGCTCTGCTGCAATAATGCTAAATAAAAACTAAAATAAACTATAATGGAGCAGTAAGGTGAGTAGTTGCGTTCAAACAGACAGTTTGAAAATGACAACTGATGTATACTGCTTATTTCTTCCATTTTCACATGATTGAAAGCTGACTGTACTGTAAAATGCACTGTAAAAAATGTACTGTAGTTACTGTGTTTTTTGTGTGATGAAATCTTTTAAAAATATACTTTGAAAGCAAAAGGGAAATCTTGCAGGATCCCTTCACCATTGTTAAGGCACACAAAGATGCCATAGCACTCTGGGAACCACTGATCTTATTAAAGTAGAAATTGGACCACACGATTGACTTCTAACCCTTTCACACAGTGAGGATGTTTTTGAACATTTATTCAATATTAGCATTACATTGTGTTGCCCTAATGGTGGACCACAGACAGCTTACCTAAGAAAGTCTGCACCACAGTCATGCGATTGGTGGTGAGGGTGCCGGTCTTGTCAGAGCAGATGGCTGTGGCATTGCCCATGGTCTCACAGGCATCCAGGTGGCGTACAAGGTTGTTGTCCTTCATCATTTTCTACATATGAGATAGTGATGGAGAGCAGAGGGGTGTGTGAGGGGTGGATGGAAGGGCGAGATCGGAGTGAATGAAGATGGATAGAGGACAGAAGGACAGAGGCAGGGACAAATTGATTGATGGACGGAAGCAGAGAAGGAGGCAGGGAAAAATCAGCGACTGTTCTTTCAATGGAAATTCAGGGGCAGATGAAAGACTTTGTTTTGTGTAATATATATTTCCACCATAAACACTGCAGTGCATATAACCTGTGCTGACATTGACCTGGTGTGGGTAAAGAATTGTAATTTATGTAGGCTAAAATGGTGCAGCAGAACAATTATATGTAAACCAAATATGAAAAAATAAGAAAAAATGTTTTGTGATATATAATGCTTTGATGCAAATTAATTGTATTAATTAGTTACTGTTACACTTTTGCTAAAATAAGCTGTGCACTTGAATCAAGGATCTCAATGAAATATGTTTAGAAACTGATTCAGACAGGATTTCAGTCCTAGACTAATCATAGCGCTGTATCAATCCATTCAAGCTGTTGACTATTTCTGGACAGACTGCAAATGCATTGGGCCCTCAGGCACAGTGCGAAAGTGATTCTAATCCTGTCTTCACAACAGGAACAATTTTGTCTCAAATGGTAATTATGGATATGTGCAGACTAACATTATGTGTGGCATTCCCCAAGGTTCAAACCTCGGCCCTCCTTTATTTAACATTTATATGCTTCCATTAGGCCATATTATACAAAACAATAAAATCAACTATCCCAACTATGACACTCAAATTGACCTTGTTCTGTCACGGACCTCTAGCTTTATAATAGTCTGGCTCACAGAAAGTAGGCTGTGGATATAACCCCGCCATAGGTCGTCTATTTAAGTCAGAAATTCTCCACCATTGTCCTGCCATGATTTTGATTCTACACTGACTTGTAATCAGGTGAATGGTGCTTCTTTCATTGCCACTCTGTCTGTTCTCACACTATTTAACTTTGTGCTCTGGGTACAATTACCCATGAGTACATAAAGCTAAAGTCCACCACCAACCATTTCATTGATTTTAGTGATCCCTGATGGACAGTAAAATAAACCGCTGCGTACTATAGCTGCTGTTAGCTAATGATAGCTCGGTTTGTTCAGACTGTGAGTGGGAGTTTATATTAATCAAGTCTAATTATCATATGCCTTCTTCAGTATTCACTCTACACTTTCACTGTAGCCTGTTTTCCAATATAGTCTCTGTGCACATTGTTACATTGATTAAACAGCTCAAACATTTCCACGTCATTAAACAGGACGTGTGGGTCTACCTTCACAGAGTAAGCCAGAGAGATGGTGACAGCGAGAGGTAAGCCCTCTGGGACAGCCACTACCAGCACAGTGACGCCAATGATGAAGAACTTGACAAAGTACTGGATGTAGACCGGAGTACACTCTGTCAACCATGTGTGACCTGCAACACACACACACACCATACCACATATCAAACACTTTAAAGAGCGAGTCATACTCAGCAGAGTGGTAAGCATGAGAAGTGAGAGGGGTGTATTTGTTGGGAAGTTTTATGCAAACAGACCTTCAACGACAAACGTGTTGATGACAAAATACAGCACCAGGATGATGACGGTGATGGCCGACATCACCAAACCTGTGGGGAGATTCAATAAGGGGACACACATTCTATTACCGTCTATAGTATTTGGGAAGATAATCTTTAACACATCTCTGTTATTGAGTAGTGATAAAATATAATTATGATGCTTTACACCTTATGTACAGAGTATCACACAACCCTCACAATTCATTTCACATATTCACAAAATGCACATCATTGCCACAAAAGCTCTGTAGGACCGACGGCTACAGAATCTACTCTATGTGTTGTTGTTTTTTTAGCCTTTGGCTGCTAAAAGAGCAGGAAACCAGCCAAGTTTAGAAATAACAGTTCTTGCCTGCTTTGCCAATCTGAACAGCCAGTTTGGTGAGCTTGCCCTGCAACACGCTCTTCTCTTTCTTTGGAATGTTGGTCTTCTTCTTCTCTCTGTCCTCTACCTCCCCTCCCTCGGCACTCTTCAGGGGTTGCATCTCCATGGCAACACCCCCATCCTGCTTCTTGGCTGAAACACATACACAAAAACAGCACACGCAGTTTCTTCAGTACGTCACCTGCAGATGAAGTAAGCTCAGCACTTGAGTTTTTACACATAGACACACGCACACACGTCATGGGCTCTCACCTTTGTTCTGATTGTTCTCCACAGCTCCATCAGGTTGTTTTCCTGACAGAAAGGGAGGGTGGGTTAAACAGAACATACATAGAAAGAAAAACTGTTCACATGTGTCAGCATGTAATCATCACTTTATATTTCTGATCTTAGGACAGCCAAACACAGTTCCAGAAACAAATAACACAAAGAAACAATACTAAAGGGAAGAGTGATAAAGGTACACACATCGTCATACACTGGGTCAAGAGAGTAAGAGACATTTTATATGTCACTGTCCATCACTGTCACTTTCACTGCACTGTGTACTGGGGTCCATTCACTGGCTGAGGGAAGGAGCAGGACAGGGCAGACAACTTTATTCTCACATACCATTGGTGACTGTTCTGTAACTGGAATCTGTAGAGATGAGCAGCTGAGTACTGCCCTCTGTTTGGGGAGTGTGTGAAGAAGGAAGGTTTTGGTGGGCACATGAAAGGATTTGGCAAAAAGGGACAACAAAAGAGAGCAAAAGGGGAAGAATAAAAAACTCAAGTAGTACATATGTTTGTACGCACAAAGTGTACTAGTAGAATGTTTGTGATGTATAGAATTTTTAAAAATTAATTGATTATAAGCACAATCTTAATATGAGAGACAGATCAAAGAGAAAAATGAACAGCCCCATAGCAAACCCACATTGCATGAGGAAAAACTAACAAGTTATGGCATTAGTAGAATTTTATGAATAATGTATTAGCTCCAGTAAATGACTGTCTGAATGATCCAGCACACAGATGCTGCTGCACTGACTGAAAGACATCCTAGTGCACAGATTAAACTTAATAAGAGTTTTTTTTTTTATTATTATTTGTTCTCCATTTCTGCAGTCCAGGATGCTACAGTCTCCTTTTCAAGATGTTAACACTACTGCACACATTCCCATGCAGGAGTGAGAGCTGCAGTGGTAGAAGCATGGATGCACTGGTAATAATATTAACCTTAAGTGCTTCTAAAAGTATGTATAGCCTCTGTTGTTGTATGCAGCTCTGGTCTGACTGCAGGGCCCTTCCAAAACAAATCTGAGCATAGACTAATGCTTCATGCGTTGACCAACCAACACTCTTCCCTGAATCTCTCAGGCTGCCTCCCTGCTCTTTCAATAATTGATTCAATCTGCAGCCTCTGTCTCTCTCTCAGATTAAGGGAGGGATGGAGAAACACAGGAGAGCAAGGGGAAAGACAGGAAAGTGAAAGAGGGCACACGAATGGGGTAAACAAGAGATGAAGTGAGGGAAATACATACGGATGGATGGGCGAGGAGGCATGAGAACGTGAGACAGTGAGGGAGGGAAGCAGGGAGTGGAGCAGGGTGAAGAGGATGTGGGCTAAATTATCGATGAGGTTAAACTGGTGTGTTTCCTGTTGAAGCTCTTATCTGAAATCAGTTAGGCACCCGACTAACTCAACACACACACACACACACACACATGCGCTGCAATGTGTGAGCGAGGATGGATTGTGGGACAAGAGACACACAATTCATGACTGTTCATGATTGTTTTGCATCTTTAGGTCTCTTTTTGTAATCCTTTTTCATTTCTCTGTAGTTGTGTTGCATTCCATTTTGCTTGTTTTACGCCTCTTTATGGTCAGTTTGCATCTCTTTGTAGTCATTTGTCTTCTCTTTGGATTTGTTTTGCATGTCTTTGTAGTTGTCTTACATCTCTTTGTCGTTGTCTTTTTGTGGTTGTTTTTTATCTCTTTGTGGTCATTTCATGTCTCTTTGTGGTCATCTTGTTTTTCTTTCTGGTCATTGTTGCAAACCTTCCTTTGTGGTTGTTTTGCATATAGTTGTTTTGTGTCTTTTTGTTGCTCACTTTTAGTTTTCTGTGCTTGTTTTGCGTCTCCTTGTAGTTCTTCTTGTAGCCTCTTTGTAGTTGTCTTGTCTTGTGTGTTTTTGCACCTATCTAGTTTTCTGACTGTGCTGAATGTCTTAATGATCATTCTGTATCTATCAATATGTGGTGGTTTTGTCTCTCTTTGTGGTCATTAGTTGCTTTGCGGCTTTGTGTTGTTTTTGCTTTTGCTTTGTTTGAAGTCATTTTCAATCTCTTCACGGTCATTTTGCTGTCTGTGTCCGTTTGCCATACCTCCATGGCAGCCTTGTATTTCGAGTAATTTTTTATTTTTGTGGTTGTTTTTAGACTATGTAGTAATTTGGCCTGTCTTTGCAGTCATTGGATTAACGTTTTAACAAGAAATACTAAGAGTTACTTCAAATGGAGGCTCTGGCCTGGTGCCCCCAGACCTCACTGGCACCTCCATCCATGTCTTTGAGTACATGTTAACTCACTCCAGAGAAGTATGAAGTATTCACCTATAAAGATGGTGGTGGATGAGAGAGACTGCCTTCTTCCCTGCATTTTGCTATCATCAGTTTATTTCTTTTACTGCTTTATACTTTTCGAGAACAAAACTTTCTACTAAAAACCTGCAGTATATTTTCAACAAAATAAACACTTACCTTTCTTCTCCTTCCCATCTTCCTCCATTTCTCCAGCACCCAGCAGGGTGAAGATGATGCCCGTCTGCGAGTTGACTCCTACAGCTGTCACAAGCATCCTGCCCGAGCCCTCCATCACATGGGTACCTTAATGTCCAAACAGACCACTAGTTTAGATTCAATTAAGAGAGGAGTGGTACTTGAAAAGTGGCACCCCCAAGTGGTCACAGCTAACAACTTTTTCTCAATGATTTCTTAATGCACGACCTATTTTGAGAGATGGCCTGAGCTGCTTGGATGGGGAGAAATGCTAAGAGAGCTCAACTTAACACGATACATCATCATGCAGGCAGAGGAAACGCAAAACTTGAAAACTTGACCCTAAACTGAACTGCATCCAAAGCAATATATCTGGTAAAGCGAGGCAGACAATAAGCTATTAGGTCAAGGGTTTTGTAGAAGTCTAGTCTAGTCTAGTAGGTCATTTTAATATTGACAGAAAAGGAAGTCATCTGGTGGTCTTAAAATTGCTCAGTCACAAACAATGCCTTTTGTTTGAAGTCATTGTGAGTCTTTAAATTAATTTAATATCTTCAAGCAGACATAGAGCAACCTGGCCATGAATCTAAGTCCAATATTCACTTTTCTTCAAACTCTGTTTTGGTCCCAAACAACTCTTTAAAAAAAAGAAAAGAAAACACTGTGCTGTCCATTACTGCAGCTGGTGACAATGAATGAAAACAAAAGAATGTGAATACAGTGAGCTGGAAGACCCTAAAACACCCTGTTAAACTGCTGAATTGAGTGACAGTTCATTTTTAAAAAAATCATCAATAGAGCACATTTAAGTTAAAGGCCAGGTCGCAATGTTGTTCGTATGGGCATCAGCTATAGGATGATGAGTCAGCTGGTACCTGTAACTTCTCTGCAAGCTTCTGTTCCACTACATTTTAGTTTACAATTCAAGTTAATCTGAATATCTTCTGTATCTATGCTCCATCCATGTTGGTATCTACTGCACATGCATGGTAAATGGTAAACAGACTTGTATATAGCGCTGCTGTGGCCACTCAAAGCACTTTTACAACACTTTTCACTTGCTTACGATCATACTAAGCTCACCTGTACACGCACATTCACACTCACACTCACACTCTCACTAGCTAGATTACTAGACAACCCTCTCTACCACCTGAGCTACAGTCGCCCCATCTGTGCGACTTATCACTTAACCAAGATAAAACAATTATTACCATTCAATATAGCTTGAGACAGGCCTATTTTAGAAATATTAACTCCCTCAGCATCGCCCCACCCACCCAAGAAGGTTTCGACTTGCCACCAACCAAACTGAGTATTTAAAACTAAAAAATTAAATCATATTTGATTAAAGTAAAGGGACATGTGGGCTTACAACTACAGAGCTGTAACAACCAATACAATCCCACATATTCAAAAAGAAATTCAAAAGGTTAAATTTACATGCTAAAAATATGTATGAAGGATACAGAGTACTCTACTGAATCCTATCTCCTTGGAAAAAGGCCTGGTAAAATGCATGCCCATGGGCATTTATACACATGGGCAGCATTAATATGAGCTCTTATGACATCAAGGTGTTGTCATATTTGTAGGCAATGAGCAGTTATGCTAATAAAGCTACAGAATGAGAGGCATATTTGTTAGCATTTGCACGAGCACCAAAACTGTAGCCCTCTATAACATGCACTAATGTAGTTTGTGATGTGTTGTAGCTTTACAGTATATCCTGTTACTTATCCACCCTTTGTACACACAGGAGGAAATGTAGAATAAAAAGTGAACGCTCTGACAAAGCCCCAACAGAAATGGAACATTTCAGCTTCATTAAAGTCTTTATTCCACTGCAGACCTGTCAGCTCTTTCTGTGATTTTTTCCTCCCACTTGAGTCATAGTGTTCATAAAAATGTGTCTATGCCATTATGAGCATATGAGGTCCTCCAGATAGAACCAGGATATCAAGAGTATCATTCATTAGTTGTCATCAGTCAATAACAGACAGAGACAGACAAATGGAATGTATTTATTTATTTATTTATTTTTCTGGTCTAGGTGCCAACTGCTCATCAGGAGTGATACAGCTTTCTTTAGTGTCACAATTATACCAAGCTCACCCATATATATACACACACACACAGCCCATGGACACCTGGACTGGACGGGGGGAGCCAGGAATCAAACGAACAACCCTCCAATTACTAGATTTGCTCTACCACCTGAGCCACAGTCCCCCTACCATTCACACTCACAGTCACACCTACGGGCAATTTAAAGTCAGCAATTAACCTAATCTGTGTTTGGACTGTGGGAAGAAGCTGAAGTACCCCAGAAAAGCCACACAGTAATAGAGAGAACATGCAAAGCCTACACAGACAGGCTAAGCAAAACCCAAACACAAAACCCGAACCCAGACCAAGTGCAGCCCCCACAGAACAGTCAAAGATGTGAAACCAAACCTGAGAGCAGCATGGGGTCCTTATCCACAGACTTGCGTACGTGGTCAGACTCTCCTGTAAGAGAGCTCTCATCTATCTTCAGGTCGTTCGCTTGAACCAAGATACCATCAGCTGGCAGCAGGTCCCCTGAACACACACATGCACAGATCAGTGTTTGATTCACCTTGTGGCTTATGTCCTGCTTTGTAAGGGACATGTCACTGCATGGGTGCCCAATAGAGACATTTATGAATCAGTATGTCTTGTGGGCATATTACTATACATACTAGTAAACAGCACTACATGTTCCAGAGATGAGCAAAAAGCGAATAAGTATATTTTCCAAATGTGGTTACATGTAGTAACAATGAGCCAGAGAAACTGTTTCCTGTTCGAAAAAGAGCTGTTTTATCATTTTTGTCGTGAACATGCAGGCTAAATCCAGATTTACAATTAAAGCTACTCAGACAGCTTTTCAAAAAGACACAGAAATGTGATTTATGTTGTAGAGTTTCTGTACGATTACATACTTACAACATATTACTTGTTATAATTGTTCAATTTACTTCTCTAGTTTATGATAGGCATTTGTTTTGGCATTTTTTAAGATATTCTACAGTATGTATAATTAATTATTCAATTTGAAAAAATATAAATTGATGAACTAATGGTGAAAATATTGTATATTGAATGGCAGGACATATATTGAAAATATATGTCCTGCCATTTTTCACAATAAGCACTGTGATGGTCTCCTTACCATATTTGACCTGCGCCATGTCTCCCACCACCATGTCAGCGACAGGGATCTGGATGACGTTTCCTTTCCGCACGACAGTGAACTTCTGTTCTTGCTCGATCCGACTCTGTAGACCACGGAACTGCTTCTCTTTGGACCAGTCGTTAAACGCCGTAACCAGGACGACACACACCACAGACAGCAGGATGGCTGCACCCTCAATCCAGCCAGTGTCACCCTCTTCTTCTTCCTCTCCAGCTGACACGTTCCCACATGCTGGAGAGAAGGGAATGGAGGGACGGTTGGTTAGATATTTTGTGAAGTACACAGCTGCAGACACAATCACACAACTGAATCAAACTGTATTTAATCTGCCTGGAGTAGCAGCTGGTTGGTGGTATGGCTAGTTTAGTCTTACTTATAGGTTATTGAATGTAAGATGGAAAGCAAAGTTAAAGGGACAATTTGTGTTTCAAATATACTGTTGCCCATGAAGATGGAGTAATTTTGTTTCAGGCACATTCCTCTTTTTATTCCCGTTTATACACATCAGTTAACTAGTGTTTTTATTTTCACTGTGATGTTTGGAAGAGATTGATCAACAAAGTTTTAAAGTACATACACTTCACATTGTCACAATCATTTCATAAGAAGAGGTCAGAATATTTTATTTCAACTTCATGGACCACAGTGTATAAAGAAATAGGTCACCCACCAGCAGAACTGACAGATGACACATATCAGAATGTTCTGTTCTTTCCGGTAAACCACAGACACAACACACACATGTAGGTATGAGCTAAAAACAAACATTATGTTGAGGTTTCAGTCTTTGTTCGTTTGTTTATTACACTTTATTAATATTCACAAATGAAAAATGGGGTTTAAGACACAAAAAATTTAGTTGCAATATACTGTATACATCAATGAATCGTATGCTTTTGTAAAAACTTGCTTCCTCTCTCTCGAGGTGATATTTTGATGTGTAACTCCCTCAACTTTCTTCTCACTGCACTCCACACGTGTCCTACCCAAGAACCAATCTTTAAAGTGAAACTATGTAACTTTAAAAAGTGGCTAGAGCGCTGCCAGGTCACTTTCTGGAGTGGTTTTGACTAAATTACCTTAAAGGTACTATGTGGAACTTTCAGAAAGTGCTTATTATTATTAATGACTCTGGTGGCCGAACTGCAGTCAGTATCCTTTAGGTTGCATGCATCCTCATGAACAACCTGGGCACTGACCAAACCAGTGGACACTGCCTTGGAGACCAACGGAAGCCACTTTGAAACATACAGTACTGACATCCGACCAGAACTCTGCCTCTTGACGTGACAAAGACACGGCAGGTTCAGCCGGGGAAAGGAGTTGCGTGAAGCAGGAAAGAAGCAAGAGGGAGGTCGGGCATCACACAGCGCGCACCTTCAGAGGTTCTCTACAGGTACAGTGGGGTGTATTCCCTGTTGTCATACTGGCCTCTGCCTGTCTGCGAGGCTGCGTTTGGTCCTAGCCCAGCCACATTCACTAGGACGATGTTGCGACTGAAACCATTGTCATCTTGCCCTGCTCCAGTCCTGATCCTCATCTATTATTTTTCCAACCTAATTTTTGTCTCTTTTGTGGTCTGACAAATGGTGAATTCATTATATTTATTTAATCAGACATTGAGGCTTTCATTATACGGAAGATGGCCTTGGTTTGAACAATAACTGATGCAGATGGGCTTCATTGTTTGGGGGGTTTTCATGCTTATGTGGACTTTGTGTTGTGGTGGGTGGCAGTCATTTGTTGACTTTAGCAGACTCCATTTCTGAGCTAATGTTAGTTGTGGGGGAGCTGAAGAGAAGGCACTAAAGGACATGCATAACCATCACATCCTAAAAACAAAGAAACTAGTCTACTAGTTTAAGTTACACTCTGTTCAGACATTGGCAATGAGGCAACTAATACTGTTTCACATAGGAACTTTAACTTTAACCCAAGGTCTACTTACGAGTTTCTTTGGATGGATTCTATCTTTTGTCACTTTCTCTTGTATTACCATTTTTGTATGAATTTTTATTACGTTATTGCCAGCTTCCTCCACGTCACATTCTTTGTATCCAAATAATTTGTATGTATGCTGATGATGGTTTGTCTTCTTCCTCACCTCTCTGTCTCTTCCCTTCTATTTATCTCCATCTATCATCTTCACAGTTTTTCACATCCAGTGTCACCACTAAAAGATTTGGTGTTACAACAGACGTACACCTTACAAATACACCTTGCACCCTCCAAAACACACCACCTCCCACCCCCTCTGCCCCTTACATTCAGTATCCTTTCCGGGAGGCTGGTAGAAAGAGAGGCCAAGGGAGATGATGGCAGCGGCCTCCAAGATGATGAGCGTGACGTCCTGTAAGGCCTCCCACACCAGCTCCATGAAAGTCTTGGGCTTCTTAGGAGGGATGAAGTTTTGGCCAAATGTTTGGCCCCGGCGCTCCAGGTCTGCTGGGTCCCCACTGAGACCTGAGAAATGAAGATGGAGGACGAGACAAAAAGCAGGGAGAAAAACCAGGGTGAAAATAAGAAACATGATGTTAGCAAAATTATTTCTGTAAAATGGAAAAAAAAAACACTTTTGCACACACAGATTCATTTCTGTGTGAATTCTGTGAGTCTGTAACCATTTCAGGTGCTCCAGATTCGCCTTTATTCATAAAAGTGTAGATAAAATTCAAAAAGCGCTGTTCAGCAAGTAGTAGTTTAACACCAGGACACACATGCCAAATCAGCAAAAAGGATCACCCCAAAAAAAAAAAAAAAAAAAGTTTCAAACACAGAAAAAATCTATAAACTACAGCTGCTAACACAACTATACTTCCCTCCCTCCAAACTCCTTCTCTCTCATTCCCAGCCAAACTCCTCACCATCCTCTCCCCTTCAACCTCACCCCTAAGTGATTCTGTTTCCATGG
>NC_040025.1:6936278-6991278 GCF_000972845.2 Larimichthys crocea
TCTCCATTCATCCATTTATTGATTTACTCTGTTCACTTTCCATCTATTCATCCACTATAATCCCATCATCCATTCATCAATCAATTCATCATCCATCTGTCTTCCCCGTGCATCCGACTCTGTGGCCAGAGGAAAATGGTGCTTTCATTTCATCCAGCATCTGCGTTCTGTCTGAGATGTGTTGCACTGCAGTGAAACAGTGTCAGTGACAGTGGTGAGTTTTTTGTGATCAAAACATTTTGTCAGTGTTGGCGCTGTAACTGAATCTGATGTTGAATCAGTAAGCACGTGTAATCTGTTTCATTTGCCAAATGATGATGATGTAGAAATTTGAGGATGAAGTTTGATCACAGTTTGCAGTGGTGTTTATGTGCAACTCCACCCAAGAGTATAATGTGTTCCACTCCGTCATTCATCTCCTTTCCCTGCTCTATATCCATCCTCTACAAAATTCATCCACCCAGCATTTATTCACCCATTCATATATCTAGTCATCCACCCAATCATTCCTCCACCAGTCTATTTATACAACTGTATTCTCACTCATTCATCCATTTAGCCATCTACTCCTCCATTATTAATCCATCCATCCAACATTCTACTTTTTTTTTTTACCAGTTAAACCATTCGTCCGTTCATGTCTGCTCACCTTCAGTGGTGCTGGACTGTAGTCTCTGACAGAGCCCCTCTGTGTCTCCGTAGCTGTCCTGGATCTTCTGCAGGGCGTCGGTCCCTCTGAGCTCCATCAGCTCCCTGAGCTCCATTACCGTGACCCCGAAGTCTCCCCCTGCATGGCTTCCATCTGGCCTTCCTCCTCCTCCACCCGTGCCTCGAGTCCCTTTGGGATAAAACTCCACCGCACTGTTTGCCATTTCACCCATCGTGGCTGTTGTTGACATGTCAGTAAGGTTTTTTTCTGTTTCGGTCCTCCTTTCTCTCCGTAGTCTGTCCTCAACTCAGTTCCCCTTTCGTTTGGTTGGTGGAGGGTTGTTCATGTGCTCAACGGTCAGAATCTCGGTTCTGTCTTGGTTTCTTACTTAAAAATGTGTAAATAAAATGACACACCTAAAGCCTTTCTTAATATTATTTAAGGGCAATGAAGGGGCGTTGGTTGTAAATTTTTTTCCTCCTCACTATCTTAGCCTAGCCTCCCACTGCTCCTTTAATCCTCCATAACAGGAGGAGGAGGAAGGTGAGGGGGATCAAGGACAGCGAGCAGGGGCACTTCAGAAGCGTGATGTCTGAATGAATCCAGCTTTCTTTTTACTTTGTTTCCTCTGCAACTCCGCTCTTTCCTTGTTTTCTGTCCCCCTCCCTCCAGGGTCACAGCCAGTCCATGGACGGACGGACGGACGGGCTGACAGACTTACAGACGGGGATGGAGGTATGATGGACGGATGGAAAGTGGGGCAAAGGTGGCTGATAAATCAGAGAGAGAGGAAGTGGATCCAGTTCAGAGGTAGCTACTGCTGCACCACCAGGACCTAAGGGAGAGCAAGGAAGAGATAAAACATTACCACTCTGTTCTATTGATCTCACTGACTATCATTACATCAAAACATTTCTGAGGCAGAGACGAGGCGGCAGGAGACTGGAATCAGTTGTGAAAATTTGATGCAGTGGCTAAAACTCTGCCATTAATACATCAGTCATGATCTAAATAAATACACAAGAACGACTTGATATACGCTGAGTCATTTTAGAAAATGTCTACAAACACGACACTGCCATATTATTACCCTATAAAATGAATATGGCTAACATGTTAACACTGTGAATTTAATCCGGAGCCCAATATTCAATCCATCAATTACTGAGAAACATATCTGTCTCTCTAGCTGCTGAATGCTTCAGTATGTTCACCAGCTGTTCACTCACTGTGTCTGTCAGCTGTTGGGTGCTGTGCAGATACTGTACACTACATGTTTGAACTTTTGAGCTGCCGGCTGCATCGTTTGCAGATGCGCAAATTGAAAGATGCTCCGAAAAGAGTCAAAGGAGCTTGCAATAATTCTCATCCCTACAAGATAAACCTTTTATATTATACTTACTTCCTTCTTTGTCGAAATAATAAATAATAATAAATATTCTTAAAGAACACAGACTTAGATTGAGGTTTTCAACAAGCTTCTGCAAGCTTTTGCTTTCATCCACTAACACTGAAACATGTGCATGATGGTATTTGGAGGAAGAAATGAATAATGTATATATATTATGTAAAAAACAATTTTCATCTGATATTGATTGGATTTCATTACATCACCAGTAAACTGTTACAGGATAGCATTAGATTGTTGCTGTTGTTGAGAAACCCATTAAAAAGACCAAAACCAACAACGTGCTACTCCGTCTCTCAGTACTTTCTCTGCCCTGTCTGTCCATTGGCTCCTACTCAAAATTTAAATCTTTAAAAAACAGCTCACAAAAACATTTAGTTTCACTTATGGAAAAAGCTGTCCACTGTAGTTTATACCAGCCGTTACTCAAACAGGAGTGAGCGTACTTTTGCAGAGGACTATTTTCAGCTGCGGACTAATAAGCATTTGGTGCTTTAGTGAGTATTTGGGGCAGCAGGATGGTGTATGTGGGATTGAGTCAAACAGTGTGGCTCAGCATCCGTGTGGTTTTTCCTAGTTTTTAGGTGGACGTTAACAATAGAGCTTTATGTCAGATTTTATTGTTGCTTTTGGTCTTTTGCTGCTAAAAAAGTAAATATTATGAGCACCCTGATCTTTTAGGTCAACCCAGGTAATGTTACTTCAAACCAGTGTCTGTGTCCAGAAGGTCCACTTTGACACAAACCACGCCTTGCCCGGACACATCCACATGTCTCGTTAAGTGCGGTTAATTCATGTTCAATTTGTTCATCTAATAAAAATAAAAAAAACCTGAAAGAGGGAAATTTCCTGAAGTAAGCTGCTCTTGTTGAATCCACTGAAATACAATTTCCTAATCACTGAATTAACATTTCAACCCATCTCTGGAACTGATTTGATTAAAATAAATCTGACAACGATCGCGTTTAGTACCGCCTGGTAGAACAGCAACTTGCTTCCCTTCAGCCACTCTGGCTGAGGCGAAGCTTCTTCCCACATGAGCAATTAGCGCTGCCTGTAACTAAATATTCACAGCAACACACATGACACGACATATTCTGATTTCTCTATCAGGGTATTTTACATAAGGACGAGCATAAAAAAAAATGAAGTGAAGCCCATTATTAATTCCTTTTCTCCTCCCTCCTCTCCACTCTTCACTCTCTCTCAGCTCCCTCTGCCTCTTGCATCTTCTCCCTCCCTTTTCTTTCCTCTCTTCCCTGCCATGCCTCAATCCTGACTGAGAGTGTTAGTTTATGACTGAGTCACCCTGCTCTGCCTTTGAAGCTTCCTCTCGCTCTCCATCTTTTCTTATGTGCCTGCTCTCCCATGTATCTATCTGTCAACTCTATCTATATGGGTTTACTGTCTGTGTTCTTGCATGCCTTGTCTTGTGGTGTCTTATTGCTTGTTATGATTTCACCTTCCTCTCTTTCTCCCCCCATGACTCCCTCATTTTGTCGCTCTCCCTGTCTATCTGCTTCCTGCTACTGCAATCATTTATTTACTCAGCCAGTCGTGCATTTGCTCCCCAGCCTGGTCCCTTACTCACTGATTCTGTCTGATTTTATAACGCTCACGCAAGAAAAAAGCTCCTCTGTTCAGCCTCCCAACTATTGCAACTAACTCTGACCGTGTCTTTCTGTTTGTCTCCGAGCTTTGATGTGCACAGCGCACATGTGTATGTGTGCACACATGACCCCATATTACATAAATTGCATAAACAACAACACTTTGTTATTGAATTTGTTACGCCTTCCTAACTCTTGTACACACACACACACACACAAATGCAGTCCACTTTAGCCACAGGATGCAAGCCTCACGATGTACAGTAAAAAACACAAAGAGACTAACACTCATGCCCAGAGACATCACTTACACGATCTCTGTCATGACAACACACACACACACACACACACACAAACACACAGATGTGTCATACACCACAAGCGCTTTCAAAATGGAAGTGAGAGAGAGACGGGGCTGTCCTGTTTGAACATGAAAAGAGTCAGATAAAAGGTCACCACAGTCCTCAGCGGCCTGCCTATTTATCCTGAATCCTAGCCCTGCTTCTCCTCCATCCCTCTGAGAATCACAGCGATTTGATAGTTTTTTTTGTTTTCTTGTTGTTGAGAGAGAGTGGCCACTCTTTCCCCTTGGGTATCTTCTCTTTATTGCAGCAGCAAGAAGGTTGAGCAGTGTATAGAATGAGGGAGACACATGAGAGAAGGTCCTCACAGGATTTGATTCTAGGCCAGCGCCGCCTCGTTTGCTTTGTGACTGTGTGTGCTGGATGGGGCAGCCCAGGCTTTGTACAAACTCGAGAATCGCGCACACTCATGTATGCACTCATGTGTTCGTGTCTGTGCACATCATTTTCATCCTAGGTGACTGTGTTCACGTGGCTTCTCTGTCTGTGCGTGTGAACTTGCCAGTATTGTGTCTCCACCCGCCTACACGGGCTAGTCTGCGGTCCACCTGTGCACCTGCAGTCCTACTTTTCCGACAGGCATCTGAAGGGTCACCTTTGGCAGAGCCCTTGTTTCTGGGCTGCTGCCTTTCGGCGCTGGCTCGGCGCCAGTCACACACTTCTGTAATGCCCAGCGGGAATAGCACACTTAGAATTCGACACAGTCAGTGGCTGGAGCCATTAAAGGTGGGCCGCCAACAGGGCACAGATATCTGCATTACTGTAGAGCAACCGGATGATGCTGACGATGACGAGGATGATGATGATGACAGAAAGAAAAGAAAGTCCTGGTGAAGGCTGATCGATGTCCTTCGGATATGTATCCATCTCTCCACAGAGACACACACACACACACACACACTCTCACACTGACAGTGTCCCATACCCCCCTCCCACAAGAGCCACTATCCACCTCCACCCAAAGCTACACGCACTCACACACTTAATTATTGCTATGACTGGCTTAGTGCAACAGCGTGTTTCCCACACAAAACGACCTTTCCTGGTCACCTTCAGACGTGCCTGAGCTTCATCATCATCCCCCCCTTGCTCATCCTCATCCTCAACACATATATGGCAACAAGAGGAGGTCCTGATGAATGCTGACAAACTGCACTGTACGCCTACTAAAAAAACGCAAGGAGAAACAAGAGTGGAGCCTGTGGTGCGCCACTTGCCAACCCTTATGTCCCTCCGCAAGGTTACCGGCCCGGCCACAGCCGGCCCTGCTCTGCCCAACTCACACCCACCCTGCGCCGGGGCGACTTGTGAAGGTCCCGCCGGCCAGAGATCATTAGCAGATCAAACCGACACCCCCGCAGCTCAGCGCTGCAGGTGCGACGCGCCGTAACCGAGACAAACAACGCAACTGATACCCGATAGCCTGTAGTCGGGTGCGGGTACATACTAGCGCCCGGGGAAACTAGGAGGCAAGCGACAGCTGACAGGACACGAAGGGAGGGATGGATAGATGGATGTATGGATGGATGTATGGATGGATGGATATCTCCACACACACGCTCAAACACATTCAAGCGTGCGTGCGCGCATACACACACACACTCCCTCATAATGTCATAGCACTGTTTGCCAGGGTATTATGGCATGCCCTACTGTATAGGCTATTATTACAGCTGTGGCAGGCCTGTGAGTCCACATCGGGCCCGCTGTGACATTCTGCAAGTCCGGTGAAAACCTCCATGTCATTAATTAACGAATCACAGCCCGAGCAACAAATCTTTACTAAAAAAAAAAAAAAAAAAAAAAAAAAAAAGGGGCCCCCGGGCCCCCGGGGGGGGGAAAAAAAAAAAAAAAAAAAAAAAAAAAGCGGCGCTCGGGCGCCCGCGGGGGTGAATAACAGTCACGCACGCAGGCACGCACGGACTCACCGACTCACCGTGCAGGCCGAGCTCAAGGACATCAGCATCAGCGCGCGGGCGGGGAGGCAGAATCCCCGTTAATCTGCGTGTGCTCGGAGCGGAGAGTGTCCCAGCCCGGATGAGAGGATACGGGGGGGAAAAGGGGGAGAGGCGGGGAGACCAGGGGCTGCGGCAGCAGCCTTGGAGTCCCGAGGAGTGTGGAGGGGATGAAAGACGACGACGGTGCTGATGAATATTCCGCTCCAGCGCGGTCACCTGACGGATGGTCGGCGGAGTTCTGCGGCGGATGAGAGGAGAGAGAGAGAGAGAGAGAGAGAGAGAGAGAGAGAGAGAGGATGCGCCGGGTTGAGGGTTTAAACACCTCTCCGTTGCGGGAGGAGGAGAAGAGGAGAAGGGGGGCAGAGCTGCTCCGGGCGGTGAGAGGAGCTGCTAATTTGACCGAATTCCGTGAAGTGTTAGGAGCAGTGGTGAGGAAAAGAAAAAAGAGAAAAGAGAAAAGAAAAAACGCCGCGGTGAGACGAGAAGCTCATGCGACATCTTTGGAGGAGGAGGAGGAGGAGGAGGAGGGGTTCAGCCGCTGCGAGAGCCCGCGCGCACAGAAGCTCGGTCGCAGCATCCGCGAGAAGAACCGGGCGAGGATGGGGAGGGGAGGGGAGGGGAGGGGGGAGAAAGAGAGAGAGGGAGAGACTGCTCTATACGTCACCCCCCACCTCCTCGGCGGCGTGATGACGACACCAGACACACCGCAGTGTACGCTTTCTTTTTTGTGTGGAGTATTATCGGCTCGAGCCATCTTCCACAGTGAACCTGCCGTTTCCACCAATCACAGGCGACATGAGCGTGACACCTGCCTCCAGTCTGCAGGTGCATCACAGCCCGACGTGAACACTGTCACTGTTACAGAACATTCATCAAGTTTTCATTCAACACGACAAAATCCATGAATGCCTGGACTTTACCATCCAACATACAGCAGCAGCCAAAAAAGTTTGGACCCACATTCTAATTAAGTGGTTTATAGATTTCAAACAAACAAACAAAAAAAAAGCACGCTCATCATTCTCAATCAGCTTCATGAGGTCATCATTACAGTCCTGAAGGACTTCCTACGTGTGCTTCACTTTGCGGTCCAACTCATCCCAAACCATCACATCTGGGTTTTAGGTGGGTGATTGTGGAGGTCAGATCATATGATGCAGTACTGCATCACTCTCCTTCTTGGCCCTTACATAACCTGAAGGTGTGTTTGGGTCATTGTCCCCGGGGCAGTGTTTAGCTCGGTTGGTACAGCAGCATGTGCAAAGGCTCAGTCCTTGCTGCAGCAGCCCAGGGTTCGAATCTGACATGTGGCTCTTTGCTGCATGTCATTCCTCATCTCTATCCCACATTCCTGTCACTCTTCAGCTGTCTCTGTCAAAAAATTAAGCTTGAAAAGGCCAAAAAATATCTTTTAAAAATGTACTAAATCAGATGGGATGGCATGTCACTGAAGAATTTTGAATAAATAACCAACAGTGCCACAAGCAAAGCACCCTCACACTATCACACCTTCTCCTTAATGCTTCAGGGTGGAAACATGTAAAAACCATCCGCTCACCTTTTCTGCATCTCACAAAGGCAACAAAAATCTCAAATTTGGATTCATCAGACCAAAGATTTCCACTGGTCTAATGTCCATCCATTGTGTTACCTGGCCAAAGCATGTCAAGTGTCCTTGAGCATGATATTGAACCCCACATTGCTCCCAAAGGCTACGCCTTATGTAAATGCATATGAATAATTGAAGGGCTAAACTTATGAGTTTGCATGGCAGCCAATGCCATCAGTGTATGAATGTGTGTAAATGGGTGAATGAGATATGTATTGAAAAAGCACTTTGAGTGGTCGGAAGACTAGAAAGGCGCTATATAAGTACAGACCATTTACATGATTCCATATGTGGCAGTTAGATAGGTTTGATGTCTTTAGTGTTATGTTGAATGTGAAGGTGTGTCTAGACTTTTGATTGTTGCTCTACAATAAAATGCATCTTCATGCAGTACGGAACAAATAATCCGACAAATGTTTTGGCACACGTGGCACTAATGGGCACATACTATGGTTTACCTGAAAACATTATTTTCAAAATTTGAAATTGAATTTCAGAGGACACAGATGTACAAGGTCAAGGACTGCCACATCTCCTACAAGAGAGCAGTTGTGTTTAGTTTAGTTTGGAAGAAGATGGAACAATTAAGAGGAGATGAAAAGAAAACAGGATTAATATGCAGATGAAAACAGAAAAGCAAAGCAAATAAGTAAATGGGATTAAAGGCTTTGTGACTGTGACAAGGGACAATAATGAAGGGAAGAAAACCTGTGCAGTCTTAAAAAATGTAGCCTTAAAACAAGTGTAAAAAAAACATGCAAGAATTTAATGGAATCGACTCGTGATCTTATTAATGTTAATTAAATTTAAGTTTTATTCATTTCAATCTAATTCTACTTAAACTTCTAGATTTTATTTTTAGATCACTTCAGAACTTAAAACACTTGTTATCTTTTGATTTGAAATAATGAGTTAAATAAATGCACTGTACTCAACTCATTACATGAAGTTTCCAAAGATGTGAAAGATCATGACAGAAACATGCTGTCTTAATATATGCTAGAAGACCAGTGTGTAGGATTAAGTGGCATTTAGTGGCGTAGTTGTGGACTGCAATCCCCACACTCACCCTCCTGTTCCAACCGTGAAGGACAAATACTGCCATATCTCGTAAATAGAGACCCCTAAAACTGACACCTTTGAGAGAAAGTCTCTTTCCATAATAATGAAAACAATGCGAACCACAATAAAGGTTATTATGAAATAATAAAAAATACATACATATACAAAATACTACATCTACACTTCAAATGTATAAAACTCTATATATTACTGAGTTACTTAATTTTTTTAAATTTAATTTAACATAGTTGGTTTTAATGAATTATTTAACTTCAATTTATTCAACTTTGGGGGAATTTAGATTTAGATTTTATTTGTTGACAAATGTGGTTATGTATGTATCAGAAATAAAAGTACTATACAGAGAAGTGAGCCCTCTAACTGGTTATTTGATTATAGCAAGTGGAGCTAGTTATAATTACTTTATATACGGTCAGGTAGTGTAGTCTCAACTTGGGGTAATAATAGTATTTTTTGCTCTTTTGTGACATGTATATTTAGAATTCTCAAATTTCATTAACAGAAATTTAAATGAAAGAGTTGATAGGAGAAATATCTGACAGATGTGCTGATGACTGTGAAAATGAGCCTCGATAGACGCAATCCAAAACGTTTGGGAGCCACTGGTTTAATCTTTGCCTGTGTATTTTATTTCATAACATCATATTTTTATTTTTATGTAATATGTTCATCTAAAAAAAGTAGTAAAACAAACATTTATGCTTCATTACATTAATGAAGCATAAATGTTTGTTTTGCATGCCCACCTGGAGACAGTGTTCATTTGATCTGTTCTGGGCTGTTATAGAGACATGGTGGACTCTGTGGATGATAAAGATAATAAATAAAGATCAAGTTTCTTATTTTCAGGTGATTATACCAATTTCTGCCATATCCTGTAAACAGCGTAATTAAATCTGACACACTGGACCTTGAATGAAGGTTTTTTTCCATTTGATGTTCATTTGGTGTCTGATTCTGGGAGAGGTCCTCTGCAGCACAGGAGGAAATGAGTTTTACATTTCTGGAGCAACAGCAGTTCTAATGACATAAAGCGAAATGGATACTTTGTGCAGTGAGAGCAACTGAGGAGACAAGGAGTGCCATCGTGTGATGTAAAAACTATACATTTCCTGTACCTGGGGACACAATGAAGCCCACCGAAAGAGCAGTGGAGGTCTGGGTCACCACTTTGGGAAGCACTTGACAGGTCCACGGCTCACGATTCTGGACAAATAAACCCATTCTCGAGCGATGTGAACAGAAGCAGCAGGCCGTTCTTCTTCTGCCCCGTGCAACCAGCCCAAGGCACTGTGCTGAAAGCTAGCACTCCCTAGTGCTGAAGAACAAAGAACCATGCGTTCATTTCATGCAGCCCCCCCGTCAACACACACACACACACACACACACACACACACACACACACATATGAACACACCAGCCCTCCACACTCACATACCCACATCCACATGCATGGCTATACCCAACTGCCTACTGTCAAAGCTTGTTATGCAGTGAGCCAGTGTGAGGAGGAAGAGGAGAAATGTATTTATAGATGAATCAGATGAACTTATTAATAGATATCCTCTACACTGCAGGGAGATGGACCGCAGACTTGCCCATCCATGCAGGCACACCCACACACACACACACACACACACACACGCGCACACACATATCTTGATGAAAAGCTTTGTTGCTGATTTTATCTTTCACTCTTCTTATCTTTAACTGTTCCACACCATCTTCCAGAGGCAGATACAAGAAGAAATCTGACATGCTTTCTTTGTGGATGAACACTTATCCTTTCAAACACCTCATTTGGAAAAAAGTGGAATTTTCTAAGAACAGGATTTCTGCTTTCTGATTGGTGGCCAAGTCGCATAAATATTATGCTGGGTGAATGTGCATTAAAGGGTCATGGGGGGCTGGAGCCTATCCCAGCTGAGTGAGAGGGGGTACATTCTGGACAAGTGTCGGCATTTATCCCAGGGCACACAGAGACAAACAACCATTCACACTCACATCGTCTTTGGACTGTGGGAAGAAGCCGGAGTACCTGGAGAGAACCAACGCAGACATGGGTAGACCATGCAAATGCCACAAAAAGGCCCCAGCCGAGGTTCAAACCCACCTTCATCTCCCAACACCAATGCAGAAGTGCTTCTGACTTCACCATCTTCACACTGCGGCCATATAACTCTGGCGTCACATTACTTTACACTCTCCTGCTCCTCTGACACTGCTACACTGAATTATGTTTTTTGCAATGATTTAATATACTAGACTGAGGAAACTGAGGAAATAAAATATATGAATGTATGACTGCTTAGGGATTTTCGTACATATAAAGGGAATGTGACAAATTGTTATTATTTCACCACTTCACCATAATCTGGAGTGACATTGGCCATATTTCAAGGTAAAACAACATATTTGATAAACCATTAGCTACTGTTACTGCCTTCATATGAGCGTTATATAAGAGGCTTGCCCTTTGCTCAGACAAAGTGCTGTGCGTTCTTCAACAACAAGAAATGAGAATTTATATGTAACAACATGACGGGAGTTACTTTTGCTAAGATAACATTTTCTGTTTATATAACTGTGTTTATGATAGGCATATGATTTACTGCTAGTTGGCCCATCTGATGATTTACCTTTCCAGGTGAAATTATGGTGTAGTGGCCATTTGTCCATAAAAAAACTAATTAATCTTTAAACCAAACAAAATCAAAAGGCCACTGATGCACCATGGGAATGTGGTTTAATGCAGGCAAAAGAAGATGAATGTCCAAGCTGAGTCCTTGCGTTTTGTGATGATTTATTCAAAATGATAAAACAAACAAAAGAACAAAGAAAATCATGGCTGCTGCTGCTGCCTCCTTTGCCTTGGTAAAAAAACAAAAAAACATTGGCCCACCCAGGTGCATGCTGGTACTCAAGGTGCTACCTACCCAAATAACCTCAAATGCAGAGTGTGGTCCATTTACCAAAAAATCAATCAATCAATCAATCAATCAATCAATCAATCAATCAATCAATCAATCAATCAATCAATCAATCAACCAAAATACTAATCATGCACATCTACAGTGGTTTACACCTTTCCTAATTATCATGTACCACTATCAAATGGTAATGTTAGTAAGGAAATGGTTGAATGTGGACACAGTGGCAACCTCCATGGCTGTGAAGTGAAGCCAATGCCTAAAAGCCAAAAACTGCAATTCCTCAAACGGCCACTTGAGGCTGGCTATAAAACATGTCAGTCTCCATAAGTCCCCATGTTCAAATGTCCAACTTCACAGCGGAAATAAACATGTTTACAGCCTGGTACAAAAAACAGTTTTGGTCTCTGTAGCTAATATCCCCGTTTATGACAACTGTACGGAGGGTGAATTTTTAAATTTTTTTATCTTGCACCTACAAATTATAATAAGGCTTAAAGTTATGCAGAATTAACAGCATGGCCACTTTGATTGACAGGTGGATGCTATTACAGATGGCTTGTTTAAGCACCCAGGCAGGACTACCAACACGGTGGTGGCCAATGCCACAGATTTTGAGCTTCAAAACGTCTTCGGAAACCATGGGTGACATGGCGCATACGCTATCCATTCTTTATACTGTCAGTGATTCTGGATTTTCACTATCCATTGTCTTTTTAGTTGCTGATCTATCGGGAAGCAGTGAAATAATAACAACTTGCAATCTGGGCTGCTGGATACAGCAGTACGACATTTGACATTGGATTAGATAGCAGGTAGATAGTTAGACCTGAAATCCGTAGACATGTGACCAGACTTTGAATACAACAGCACTTTGTGCCTAGTATACAGCTCATATTGTTCACCAGACACTAGAGATTAATCCTTCTTGGTTCTAAGTTGAGTCAGAGATGGCATTTAAATGCCGGTTGTGAACAATGTGATCAGATAAAGTGCGAAAGCAGCAGATAGGCACTAAATCAGATACATAGTCCATAGAGAATGATGATCATCCCTACCCACAGGTAGAATACACATAAATCTCAGACCTGACATTGTTATCAATACATCACCAAACAGGAGAGAAACAGGCCTCATACCACATTAAAAATATCCTATCTCCCAAACAGTCTACTGCATTAAAGCCATTGTCACATTAATCCATTCAACATCAACAATATGAAATCACAAGATCTTGATGACAAGATTTTTCTGCCTCCTTCATCCCTGACCAAGTCATCAAGGATCTGGATGTCTGAACGGACCCATCTCTCCTATATCTAAGAATTTCCTGATGTACCATACAGAGGTTGGATTCAATGTTGTATTTAATCCTCTCTCTGTTGTTGTAGTAAAAAACTGTATATAATAAGCCCATATGATGTTCATCAGATTCATTTCTTTGTTACAAGTAGATGTCACATGTTCTAGATAGTTGATATCTTTTGGAATTAAACACCGTCCTGTGATTAAGTTTGTGTGTATGCCTCTTGCTTTTATATCACATATTTTCGGGCTTTATATTACATACTGTATGCAGCCTGTCAAATATTAAATTACATAGCTGCGCTGAGACCTGTTTGCCTCTGGTGCTGGGTTGTTTTTCAGGTGATTGTTTGTAGGACATCAAGGATATAACGTAGATAAACAACATTGGACATCAGGACAACTTATGCTTTAATTTCATTTGAAGGCCCTTTCAGACACAGTGAGAACGGTGCTGTGCTCGCTGCTGGGTACAGCGCACTCCGCGGCCGAAGTTCAACCTGCACCGAGCACTGGTGGCACACTGTGCTCTTTGCAGTGAAAACCTGTTGTGGTGTACAAACCACTGGGAATAATAAGGTTTGAGAGTGCAGTGCTGCTGTTGTTGTGTTGTGTCTGAAAGGGCCATTAGTTATGATACATGTACACCACAAGAGTTTATTTGAAAAAAAAAAGAGGTGGATCTCATGGTGTAGAATATTCTCTCTGAAGAAGCCAATCAGAGTGAAGCTTTTTTCATAGTGCCAATCCATCTACAAACACCATAAATTCAAGCACTCAAGCAGACACCAGTCCAGTACTGAGGCGATAACCCAGCAGAGCCCTCATGCCACTGTACCAGACTTTTTTGTTAAAGAGGAACTTAAACTGAACTCAAAGTCTTGCTTTTTCTGACCTTGCTGTAGCAATATACTCCAGAGTGTATCAGTACACTGTGACATCACTGCTGGGCGTGGTTACAGGAGCAACAGAGCACACATTTGACCCAAGCAGCAACCTCCGGTGGTGGGAAATTATGCCAATGCAGAAGTGCTGAAAAATTCCTTGAGCAGCCGCTTGAGACAGGCTGCAAAAGTGAGTCAGTCTCCATAAGCGGCCGTATTAAAATGTCCAACTTCACAACAGAAATAAACATGTTTACAGCCTGGTTCAGACAGCGGTTTTGGTCTCTATAGCTAATTTTCCTGTTCATGACAACTGTGAAGGTGGTGAATTTTTTTTTAACTCACCCGTTCAAAAGATAGTAAGTTGCGCATAATTAACAGCGTAGCCACAGATGGCTTATTAGAGCACCCAGGCATCATTTTCGTTTCAGGTCTGCCGATGATCCACGTCTTTGATGGATTTTAGATCAGCGCGAGGCAGAAAAAGCAGAACAATATTGTGGCGGCCAGCGTTGCATGTTTCTGGCTTCAAAACAACTCTTCAGAAACCTGTGGGTGATGTCACTCAGGCTCTGTCCGTTCTTTATACTGTCATTGGTCTGACTACACCCAACAGTGATGGATGATCACAAGCTTTACACGATGCTGCATTCCAGCTGCTGTGTTCCCAGAAAATTTAACTTTGATTGGCCCCAAATCAGCATGCAGACTTATGACTTGCACTATCTTTAAACGTCACATTAACAATCTGGATTTCCTGTGCATGCTTGAATAAAACGTGGTGACAGTTGTAGGAATGTTTACTCATGTTTACCACTGATGCACTCTGCTCTTCCATCCTCCTCTCTCTCTCCATCTGTACACATTCATGTCCCATTAATGCATGTTAATAACTCAGCTTCTTCCCGGAGTTTTTCAGCTTTCTCATCCTGCAGGTTCTCATGGATCACACCTAAATCTGAGAGTCATGTTTCTATTATTATAATTATATTTGTTGTTATAAATATTATTATTTTATTATTTTTGCTGTCTCTCTCTCTTTCTCTAACTCAACTGGTTGCAGCAGATGGCCATCCGCCATGAGCTTAGTTTTGCTCGAGGTTTCTGTCTCTTAAAAGAGAATTTGTGATGGGAATTTTCTCTTCTTTTTTTAAAGATTTTTTTTTTTTGGGGGGGGGGGTATTTTCAAGCTTTTATTTTGATAGAGACAGCTGAAGAGTGACAGGAATGTGGGGATAGAGAGAGACGGGGAATGACATGCAGTAAAGAGCCGCAGGTCAGATTCAAACCCTGGGCTTCCGCAGCAAGGACTAAACCTTCGCACATGGGGCGGCTGCTCTACCAAATGAGTTAAACACCGCCCCCAGTCTCTGTAAATGTTCTTAAGAGTTCAGTCTAGACCTGCTCTATATGGTGTCAGAGTGTCAGGAGAATGTTACCAGGCCGCTGTCAATAAAATGAAACCACATCCATGCAGTCCTGATGGAGCAGATTAGCCAGGTTAGTGGCATGGATACAGGGACTGAGGATAGGGACTGTATTCATTCATGATCTCCAGATGGTGAATCCTACTGACTTTTAAAATATCTCAACAGCTGTTGGATTGTCATTAAATGGGTGACATCTAGCAGTGAAGTTGCATTTATATTCGTGCTGCCAATAACAAAGGTTGCATCTTGAAAAGTCTTCGTAGACTTTTGACCAATGTCTGATGTCTTTGTCTGTCTGCTGACCCATCCATTGTTTCATCTCACTGTTTACATGAATCATGGAGACTGCGCTCTCTCTCTCTCTCACACACACACACTTGCTCTCTTAAATCTATTGTCTATGCATTAGGCATTTAGAGTGTTTAGGAGTGCTTGGTTGATGTCTAATAGGTCTGTGGCTGAAGGCTGCAGAGCTTTTATCAGTTCAAGGGCACTCTGCCTGTAGACTGCAGGCCTGATGTAACGTTAACATCCCAAATTGTCATTTCGATACAAACACACGTGTACAAGGAGACGTACACACACAGCTGGTCGTGTGTGTGACCTTCTGACTTCCCCTCAAGCCCGGAGTAACTAGGCTGAAGTGATGTGTAAGCAGATCAGAGGCATACCGCAGAGAGGAGAGGCGATCAGAGCGGGCTGCAAAGTGTTGAAGTGTGATACAAAGATAAGCTCCCCTCCTTTACTCACCACTTTCCCTCTTGACCTTCTTTTTTCTCCTCACCCCTACATTCGGCCCCTCTCCTCACCCCTTCCACCTCTCATCCATCCACGTCACTCTCTTTTTCCTACTCCTCAGACTCCTTCCCATCAGATGGTTAATTCATGAAGTCTGGCTGAACATGCACCCTCTCCATTATTAATATAACATTAGGGAGACAGAGGGAGGAGGAGAGAAAAGGGAAGGAGAAGGAAGAGGAGAGAGGCAAGATGTGGGAGACACAAGGAAGAGAACCGAGGGTGAGAAGAGTAAGAGTGGAAGGAGGACAATGTATTCAGGACAGGGTGGGGAAGGGAGACAGTGGAGAAGGGTTGATGGGGAGAGCTTGGACAAAGACAGGGAGATTTTCTCCCAGAATCTACATGAGGAAAGAGAAAAAAAAAACTGGAGTTTGAAGACAGTGACAAATGAGAATGGAGAGAATGTGTCAGGAAGAGGAATATTGTACGACACGTGATGCTGTTAGGATGCACTCATCCCACGAAGAGAGGCAGAATACACGAGGAGGAGAGCAAGAAGGGAGAGAGGAAAAGACAGAGAGAGAGACTCAGATGTGTCAGAGCTGATCATGTGACTATGACTCCTTTATTCTGGACACACACACACACACACACACACACACACACACACACACACCCAGCAGCAGACCTGATTTAAAAGATAAATAGGAAAAGGTAAGTAAGGCAAAACTCTTCTAAAAATATCGAGTGTGAGATGCTTTGTAGAGTAAAGATGAGGAAATGAAAGCAGCTTCATTAAATCAGAGCAGACAGAGTGAGCGCTGATGACTGAGTTTTCACCAGTCACACAGCTGGCAGCGGTGCATGTCTTTGTTTCTTAAAAAACATTCTTTCTATTAAAAAAATTAGGACAAGATGTCCTCATGTCACCTCAACACACTTCTTAACCAAACATACAATAGAGTTGGGGCTACCTGTGAGCTGTCTGGGCTTTTAGCTCTGGGCTGTCACACTCTTTCACACCGCTGTGTTCACACATGGGCTCAATTTGGGTCGATCCACAAATGGAGCCTCAGACCGATTGTACGTTTTTCTGATTGTTGATGACACACATTGAGGAAACCTGGAAATCTGTTGGAATCTTAAAGATCCCCACGTTCTTTTACATCATTCATTTTCATCATATAGTTGACTTGAAAGGCACTTTAACTACTGTCTAATGCTTTAGTGTGTTTCTCTAACACTGAGTGCAGTTAATAAAGATGAATGATCTTTTTCATCTGATAAACCAGGTGAACTTGGGACTCAGAGATATGAGAAACACTAAATGTAACACGTAAACATGTTTTTTTTTTTTCCATAAATCTTTGATAACATATCGTTTCCATGACTAATCAAAGTGTCTCTCTGTCCTCTTTACAGTCAGTGCACTTCTCTGGAATGTTTGGACTGAATTCATATAACTTACGTGCTGTATAGTGTATAATGCAGGTAAAGCTGCTTATTTTTCAGTCAGCAGTGGGTACACCCACTTTTAAATAAATTATTATTTTTTATCCACGGATGATGGAGGCATGGCATAGTTTTCTCAGTTTTCACTAGTGGACGGTGAAAGGAAGAAAGGAATAGTCAAAATGCAGAATCCTGTGTTTGTCTCACTGTCTGCAGCTCTTCTGTGGCTGATATGTGGTTCTAGACGCTAATGTCCAGCAGAAGAAGTCATGTGACGCGATAACACGATGCAAATAGCAACATACAAGTAGTTTTACATTTCGCTGTTTATAACACAGGGAGTTTATCCCTTTAGCTTGATGGGTTGCTTAAAAAAAACGTCTCCAAGCACCCCTACACCACTGCTTACATGGAGTAATATTTATGTCATTACTCTAAGCTGGAGATATACTGATGTTGTGATGTAACAGTGGAGTGAGGAAGCAAAGACTTAAGGATACATGTTGGATTTGGAGATGTTACGCTGTGTATTACCTACGGACACTGTGTTAAGTCTGTCTCTCTTTCACACTGACTGTCTTTGACACTCAGCTCATTTCATTTAAAATATATTTAAAGTCAAGTCCATAGTTTCCCTAAAACAACATGTCGCTCAAAGAGGCTGAGGAGGAGGAGTGTTGTGGTGGACTATTTTTTAGCATCAGATGAATCCACATTAGGTGCTTTTTCTTGAGTATTTGGGGCTGCAGGATGGTGTGTGTGTGTGTGTGTGTGTGTGTGTGTTCATGCTAATGAAGGAACCAGAGCAACAGTGTGGCTCACTGGCGTGTTTTTAATACTTTTTGGACAACAATGCAGCTTTATGGCACAGAGGAAGAACTAAACCTATAAGAACTGTCAACTTGATGCTGTTTTTTCCCACCATGGGATTTAGTGACAAGAAGAAAATATAGAATATCAGCAGATGTACGTCAGAATAGGATCCGGCTGGTTCTGTGGTGTTTAGTCTCATCCATATTAAAACAATGTCACCTGAACAGCAGAAACATTCATTCCTAAATGAAACATACAGCAGATCACTTGGACACGTGTTGTTCATCTGCTGGGTCAGAAATGACAAACTGTCTTTGAACTCATCATGAAAAGACCTCTGGGAAAAACTTGCCACTACAGTCACTGTGATATATTAACACTTATAATGAAGAGGTCACCAAGCCAATTAATGCTTTCACCTCACATACATTAATAATATCATCCCAACACAGAAATGTGTCAGGTGGATACCATTCAATATTTTAATTGCAGTCACTATTCCCATGTCCTTTTATGGATTTGTTGGAGTTATTGATTGAATAATGAGCAGACACACTAGGTGACAGTTAAAACATGTTCTGTGTAAAGAGAATTCTGGTGCTGTGGGCTGGGCTGTTTTTTCAGAGACCTGGTGCTGGTGTTATATCACAGAGCACATCAGTATTCTGCAGGACTGAGAGATCAGAGAGCATAAAGCAGGAAATGTCTCCCCAGGGTGGCAGGAAGAGGTAATGCAGGAGTGTTTTTTTTTTTTTTTTTTCACAGCTCAGAGACTAACTGGGGCAACACAAAGTGTTTTTCTCTCTCACGCAAAAACACATGCAGACACATGTACACAAACACACCTGAACCCAGAAAACAACAACACACACACACACACACACACACACACACACACACACACACACACACACACACACACACACACACACACACACAGATAAAACAACTCTCGTGTGTGTCCCACGTGTGGTTGTTGTCCTTCAGATACACTTGGCCTCCATGTCGTAAAGTTGAAGAAGGTCTGAGATCACGGCGTCGATGTCTGCTTGGGTCACGTCCTCACACAGCACCTACACACACAAACACACATGTCAAACACAGAGTGGAGCTGGGCTCCACACCTGGCCTCGATAAACAGTGGACATCAAAAAGGTCCACAGACTGTTTCAAATGACCCAGATTTTATCACCTCGAGGACTGAAGCAGAGAACCAGAAGCATTCCTGACTTTATCATTTAGTGACTGATAAAAATCCAAGCGCACATTTGGTCAATTGTTTAAGAATGGAAAACTAGAACTGTCGTCACACTTCAATTGACATTTTACACTTAGAAGAGATGTGTCTGCTTTGAAGACTGGTGGAGCTGGGCGGTCAGGTGCTAATGTTACTTTGGTTAAAGTGCACGATGGTACAAAGCTGCAGGATTGCTGTAGGTGTGACCCTAAAAGCAGAGCACACCTCTGCACCATGACAGCTACTGTCTGTGTCCATCATAGTGTAAAAGTACCCACATGTACCAATCTGAAGACTGCACATGCATTCAAGTTCACTCCTGTAAATATGACGTTACCACAGAATCCAGAGCTTGACTCCTTCCCACCTTCAACATTAACCCCTTCAGTGACTTTTCCCTGTCAAACCTAAAACACATTCATAAAATCAATCCCTCGCCCGTCACATTTCACCCCCCCTTACTTTTTAAACGCTGGATTTCAGACGGTTTGTCTTTCCATGGGAATTAACAGGAATTTCTGGCATAAACGGGAATAAACCAGAAATTTACCAAACTGAAGCCCAGAGCACACAGAAACTATTGAAGGCACACATCTGAGCTTGTGGACTACATAAAGTGAAGTAAGTTTTATTCCCATTTATTCCCATAATTCCCATGGAAAGCCTCTGATTTTGAATATTTCCAAACTTCCCAGGCTTAATACGGACAGGAAATTTAGCAGAAATTTACCACCTCTTTGCAACCCTAATTTGGGTGGAGGAAGACGTTTACGTCCATTAAACTGAGCAAACTTAAACTATCTGCATGGCGAGATACCATGAGGGGTACGAACAGCAGACTTGGAACGACATCAGCATTCATTTGGAGTCACTGCACCTGACGAACAGAAGTCCAACATTCACTCTGCTTTCAGCTTTTCTTTAGCTGCTAACTTTGTCTGCTGCTGGACAGATAGTGTAAGTGTAAACAGTTGCCTGCAGCTGCTGAAAACGTCACTTATGACAGCAATGAGACTGGCAGAGTCAGGCAATAATTCCCTGTGTGTTCATCACCATAAACAAAGTCTTATTTTAAATATACTTTTTTTGGAGCAGCTTTCTGAAACCTAGGCCCATCTGCCCTGCCCCGACAGCACGATGTCTGAACGCCTTCACCTGCGGCGCTGACATCTGAGCCTAAAATACAAATGATGGAATGTTGTGGACTGATTCAGCAGACAAACACAATTTGTGGAAACGTGAGACGCATTTCTAGAGTAACAGCACGCCGATAATACTTTAACATAAACTTCAAACGTTTTAGTAACGATTATCTTTTCCTGCTACAACAGCCAGAGCAGCACAGCTACGACTGGCCGACGACTTCAAACAGCCTCGAGTGAATTATCTGGATGGAAAGTCACCTCAGTCATTTGTCTGTTTGGATTCATTGGTGGACAAAAACTGACACAAGAGCTGATTTATGCATATCTGAGCTCCCTGAATGAAACTACTCTTCACCAGCAGAGAACACGCACATCACTGACGAAACAAGATCAGCATTACAGTAAAAACCTGATCATGGACAATAAGTAATATTAATTATACAAGTTTATTATTATTATTATTATTAACACTGGTGATTTACTGCTGACCATACTGCTGGTATAGAGGGTGGTAGGACAGAGGTAGCTGCCATGCTGGAGCCACCAATTCAAAATACTGAACAACTCTGTCAGGCAGCAGTGGAACGTCACAGTTTAGCTGCTTTCAGCCTCTACACATCAACTGTCGTACCTTACATACCAACACCTCAACTATTTACAGCACACATTTCAACTCTATCTCTGGTGCTTCAACTGGAGTTTAAATCACTGATTAACTGCCTTCTTCTCTTACACTTCAGGTGACAGTTCGACTGCTTTTAGTGCTTGCTCATCAAATTACATTTCAGCTGAGTGAATACCGAACTTACATCCACAGACATGACTCAAACGCTAATGTTGCTCCAAATCTGCTGGATGCTGATGATCTGTTTGCCAACAATCTGTCAGAACTTTATATCATTTTTAGGGATGCACGATATGAACATTTTGGCCAATACTGATATCTGATATTAATATTGCTGTTCTGAAAAAATGACGTAAATCGGCCGATACCGATATTAATGCCGATATATCGTGCATCCCTAATAATTTTACACTTATAATGAATAGATCCACACATACACAGCCTCTCACATGCGCACACACACTCACACACAGGTCTGTTCAGTCTGTAATTATGAACACTTTACAGTGGACACACACACCTGCCACCACTCTTTCTCCCCGACAGGCAGCTCCACTCCATAGCTGTTTAGAGCCAGGTACAGCGTTGCTATAGCAATGTGTTGGGGTATGTGGCGGATGCACATGGCTCCATGGTAACAGTCTCTAAGCAATGCCCAGGAAGTCTCAGCGACGGGGGTTCGAGACCAAGCGTGACGGTTCACGAGCGACTTCACGGAGAACAGGTAGTGGAGTAAATACTGGAGGGAGAAAAAAAAAAAAAAACACAATCCTGAACGCTGTGCATGAGATTCACTTTGTTTGTTTTAATTAAGGTTTGCAGGGTGATCAGCCAATCACAGACCCACTTCAGAATCACTTCATTACAGATCGTACAGCAGCTGTACACACAAACACAACCGGACAACCATGACAACATCAGACAGTAACAGCAACAGACAAGTAGACACAACACTAAATAGGGGGGACAGGAAAACGTGCATGCACGCGTGCACGCACACGCACACGCACACACACACACACACACACACACAGAGTTACCTTGTGAGGGTGTTCAAAGGAGACGTGGAAGTTGAGCTGTCGGAGGATGAGGAGCTCGCACTGCACCACGCTGTCCCTCAGGTCCCAGAACTCCTTGTCACATTCTAGGGGAGCGCTGCCACTGTTGAAGTACCTATGAGGAAGGGAGGAGCAGAAGGAGGTGGAGGTGGACAACATTTAAGGTGACCAAGTTTACCGTCATGTCTGAAAAGTCTTGCACTAAATGTCAAAAGATTTTGAAAAATGTTCATCACTAGCATCTAAATGTTTAACATTTAAATGTCTTCTTTTCCCCCAAAACCCAAAAATATTCAGTGTTTTATTGACGGATTAATTAACATCGTTTCAACTGTAGTGTAAAGCAAGGTCATGTTCCTGGTAACTGACTGCTGCCATCTTTCAGTCCTACCTCCGTCACCTCCTGGGTAATCTAAAAATAGGCAAAGACGTAAATCATGGGTGGAGCTCTTGATTTCACAGCCAGACGTAGGTTACTGCCTGGAGGCACCGCAACAAGCTTCACAACAGCTCTGCAGAAATCTATGTGTGACGTCATGGAGACTACATCCATGTTTTATACAGTCTGTGCTTAAGTGATACAAATCCTCCTCACCACTGACAAAGTCAAAAGACAAAAACGTTCAGTTCTCAACACCAACATTTAACATCTTAGAGACGTGTTTCCACTTCCCCCCATCTTTCTGATAGGACTTGAATGATGTCAAGTTATTTTTACTTTATGATAGTATTTCTGCTCTCGGCAGTATGATTTGAAAGTGAGCAGTGTTTATACTGTATGTAGGATCCACTTCTTACCTGTGGCTTACGTTGATGATGTCACGGGTCCTCATGTGCTGCTCCTCCACTTTTCCAGCCAAGTACACGCAGCTCATGGCCACCAAGTAGGGTTCATACGCATGCATATTGACGTGTTCAAAGAAACGGTGGTACAACACACACGCTGTGGCCACGGGCACTGAGCGCATGCCCAGCTTCACTCCTGTGCAAGGAAAGGGTACACTTTTATTTCAAAATCAAATGTTTGGATGTTTCACAAACACAAAAAAAATCAAGAATGCATTCAACTGACAAATGGTGTATTCTCAAATATACCACCATCATTCAAAAAACTTGAGGGAAAAACACATTTATAAATACTATCATATCATTAAATGGTTAGAAAACAGATATACGATATGTGACGAGATCGTGACATGAGATTATGATCAGACTGTTTGGAATGATGCTCAGTTAAAGCATAAGCACAGACAATTGTTTGTAAGACATGTTTAATAAAGTCTCCTTAAATGTCAAACTCTGTGCGCTGTGTGAAATCTAGCTGAAAGACTTTATACAGACACTGAAACAGAGTCTGGATGCACCATGACTGAAGATGTGGATAAAGACGTTACACTGCGGGGAAGGAGAAGTAGGAAGATTCTCCTTTCTTTGGGAATCAAACATGAATATCATCGTAGACGGAAATGTAGGCTTAAGCTTAAAATAAATGAGAAATAATGTATGGAAATATTTCATTTTGTTTTGTACATTATATTGGTGCAAGTTGAGTGGGCGTGTGTGTATGTCAGTGGGAATGAGAAATCAGAATAAACATATGTAGTCCAAGACAGAATAAGATAGTAAGTCATGGTTTTGCATAGAGGTGGGCGATATATCGAATATACTCGATATATCGCGGCTTGTTCTACGTGAGATGTATGAAATGACTACATCGCGACCATCGAGTACTTGTCACGTAAATGTTTTAAGTTTTGTCAAGTGAGGAGAGACAGAGAATCTCTGGGAGAGAGAAGAGGAAAGAGACAGAGCAAAAAAAAAAAAGTGAAGAGCCCAAGTGAGTTAATTGAAGATGGAGACGGACGACTTGGTTCCGAAGAAAAACAGCACTGAATCCATTATATGGCAGTGGTTCGGGTTACCATGTTATTATTTAACTTTATTTGTTAAAAACCTGTGAGTGTAGCACCCTAATTTGAAATAAAAATGAATTTGATTGTGATTTTCCACTTTTTGCATGCAAATTAACAAAAACTCTGATAGAAGGGTCTACTTGAATCATCATACTGATTTTTTTTTTTTTGCATCAAAGGGTTGAATTTAACATTCATAGTGATTTATAGGAGAAATAAAAATATCGAGATATATATCGCGATACGCGATATAGCTTAAAAATATCAAGATATTAACAGTGATTGCAAAGATCCTCCGGACCTGGAAGGCAGACATTGCACCCACATACGATATGTGGCTAAGAGAAATGGCGACCATGCTTCGACCTGGAGAGATTGAGACTTTGTAATGAAGACAGTGAAGAAATGTTAAAAAAAAATGTGGGACCCTGTTCTGCAAATGCTCCAAAGAAAAGACTAGTGTGTCAATGTGGAATACCTGTGACCTTTTATTATTTACATACTAAATGAGCTGATTCTGTTCATGTTCTATTTGTGCGTTTTGGGGTGGGGGGAGGGTCTTGTTTTATTTTGTTTTGTTTTGTTTTCCCTGTGTGTCCTGTGTTTCTTAAATTTTGAAAACAATAAACATATATATAAAATATATATCAAGATATTGGTTATAGGCCGTATTGTGCAGCCGTAGTTTTGCATTAAAAAGACAAAACATGGATATGGATACATGAAATATAATAGGCTGATGAATTAAAGGTTTAGAATGGAAAATGTTCATTATGATTATTATTATTGTTCAGATCATGAAATTAGAGCCAATAAATGATCAGTCCTAAGAAGTTCTGTGAAGCGGACGCATGTTTGGTTGGACATTACGAGTTAATTCATTCATTGAATTTGATTCAGTTTGTAGTACACTGTTTATTGTGAGGAGATGAACTGTTACCTGTATCCATAATGAAGCGACAGACCCGAAAGTGTGTTTTAATGTCCCGGGCAGAGTCAGACTCTCCGTCCCCGCACGAGTCTCTCCTCGCCGGCAGCAGAGCACCGTCTTTGGCCGCAGGTGCACGAGAGGACGGACCCTCCATAGCTCGTGGACCGGCAGCACGAGCTTCTAAACAGAGAGGGGGGGGTCACATGACCAGACCGACCTCCGCACTTCAAAGGGGCTGATAAATGATAAATGAGAGGTTTGCAATGAGACGGGCAGAGTCAGCAGGAGTCAAATGAAACTTAAGTTAGCTGGGTTAGTATCATTTGCTGATAGCAGCATGCAGCACGGATACGAAACTACGAACACACCGGAAGAAAAATAGTCAGACTTCCGGCCAACCACTACCAAAATAAATGTCGTAAGCGAATTTCACCTTTCGAGAAGAAAGAAAATAAGAGATTACTGTAGGCAAAACAGAAAATAAATAAAAACATATATACGATATCTATACATCACGTGTTTCCTAGCAAAGCAAAGCAAAAAAAAAAAAAAAACTTACCACAAAAAACTTCCGGTTACATCTTCCAAAGTAAAATCTTATAGCAAATACACAGCAATCAAAGCATCATTAAGAATAAACTAATGAAATCACAGATACAGTATGGCATTTGAACAGCATATATATCTACAAACATAATATAAATAATAATATATTTTTCAACGAAAAATAATTAACTTTGAAGCTGAATTTCTCCAAAATGATACAGTAAATATGCTTGATACTGAGTGAGTGAACAGTCAGGGTGGTCCTGAGTTTAACTGTATCAGCCTTTGTCAGAAATTATGGATAAAAGAGATTTTACAGTAGAGTAAATACTGTACATAATGCCTTTTTCAACGAAAAATAATGAACTTTGAAGCTGAATTTCTCCAAAATGATACAGTAAATATGCTTGATACTGAGTGAGGGAACAGTCAGGATGGTCCTGAGTTCAAGTGTATCAGCCTTTGCCAGAAATTATGGATCAAAGGGATTTTACACTGGCGTAATATGTTTGCTCGCTCCGTATCATGGACTACATGCATTTGCCATATATTCTGTAATACGGGCGCACTTGAAATCAGGAAAAGACGAACGTCTGCTCACTTGACCTCAGTCTACTAAACAGTATTTTTTTTCCCTGTTTATGCACAGTGTCCACCGTGTAATGTTCTTTCTTTCTTTCTTTCTTTCTTTCTTTCTTTCTTTCTTTCTTTCTTTCTTTCTTTCTTTCTTTCTTTCCCATTAATCGTTGCAGCAGGAACAGGCTTTCGCTGTTTCCGTCTCTGTCTCTGAAAAGTCTGGAGAGGGGGAAGTCAATTGGATTGCGTTGCTACGCGACGAGTCAACAAACAGACGCGGAGGCTGTAGACAGACGCAGAGATGTCGTCCAGTTATTCGGCAAACCAGGTAACATAAACATCTGCCTCCTCCAAATGAGGAACATTTGGGATGTTTTTTTTCTTGCTGGTCTGTTTTCTCTCAGTCACACATTGTGACATAACCCTGCTTACTTCCCCCTTCTCTCTCCATCCTCAGTATGACAGCGCCTTCAAGTCGCAGAGGCTGCAGAACTGGTGCGAGACGAAGCACTTCAAAGAAGTCAGTCGTCAGCAGTCCCGTCCTGTTGTATCAGGACAGTTAGATTTCACATTGCCTTGTAGTTTTCAACAGTGACATAGTCATCTGAAAATGTGATGAACGAATTCAGCTCAGTGTGTGTGTGTGTGTGTGTGTGTGTGTGTGTGTGTGTGTAGAGACCCAGTGCACAGAGCGGTCGAACCACTTTCATTGCCAATGACAGAGGACATCTGCTCCCAGGAATGGTGAAGGTGAGACTGTTTTCTCAGACTGCATAGCTGTTTAGTTCAGGTCCATATTTAAAAGTATTTGAATTGTTACATATTGTGCTATAAATATGCAGAGCAAACTCCCCCTACTGGTTGAAACTCGGGTATTGCAGCTGATCTGGAGGCAGGTGATGTGGCACCTTTCATCACCAAACATCTTCCAGACTCTGCAGGAGACCTGTCTTCTTGCCAGCTTAGTTAATGTTACAACAGTGCTATCACACACCCTATAGTGACTGCCCTCTGCTGTAATTTGTTTTAACTTTGCTGGGAGACAGGGAGCTAGTCGAATGTGGTGGTTTAGTTACACTTTAATCATTCTTTCATGGATGCATGACTCCACTCTCTGTCTGTCTGTCTGTCTGTGTGTGTGTGTGGTGTTATAGAGAGGAAGTGCATGGCCAGACTTTAAGGGGACCTGGGATCTACCTGCTCGTATACCAGCCCACCACATCAACCCCACAAGCCGCTCTGTGGAGGGTCTCAAAAGGCTGACGTCATGGGGCTTTGACCCACAGCACACTGGCAAGTCTCGGCCACACAGTGGCAGCAGAAACACAGAGAGGCTGCTGGATGTTGGCGAGCAGGTCAGGCAACACACACACCCACACACACACAAACATGACTGGTGTTCAGTGTTTTCCTTAAGGGTATTCAGAAAGCCTGAGAATATTAAAGATGGGAAACAGTGACATATTTTGACAACAAATAAAAATATACACTCAAATTTAAAACGCTCCTTTAAGGCAATGATAAAGCATACAGTGCTCTGCAGCACAGGGGTCAATGCACACTACAGTAAATAAGTCCAGTTATGTGTCAGTTGAAGTGGAGCACAGAAATCATCTCCATTTAAGTGAAATTAACATCTCAGAATCTGTGTGTACTAACTAACCAATCTGGCCAATCTAACCAGTTAGATCCCCGGCTGCATTGATCACATTAAAAGTTGCATTATGATACTACTACATTAGTCAGTATAAGGGATAAAGGTTAACCACGATAAAGCTGTTTATCACTTTTAGAGAGATGTTTGCTACTGTCAACAGGAAAATCTCTCTTAATCCTAGTTGCATCCGCAGTGAACTACTACAAAATAGTTTTGTAACAAACATTATGAATATAGCTTGAACAAAGCCAAACACAAATGAGCTCACAGGAAGTCTTGTATTTTCAAGGAACTCAAACTTCTGTAGACCAGGCTTATGTCCCTGTGGAGAGGCAGCGGAAATCAGCTAAGCTCTCAATGCCTCAGGAAATTACTCACAAAAAAGCATTCTCTGATATCTGATCTCTGCGCATGGCATGATATACAGAATGTCCATGGTGCATGTTTGTCTTCTCATACTTGTAACCTGCTCCTGCTTTATATTGAACTTTGAACTAGATAGATAGATAGATGATAGTGAAGTGACTGTAAATTGTAAATTATGACCTAGCTGTTATTATACAATGTGATGGCATGTGGCAGGAAAGATTTCCTGTATCTGTCCCTTTGACAGCGGAGCTGTAGCAGCCTGTGGGAGAAGAGTTTATTCAGCGTCACACCATCTTTCTCTATCTGCCATCATTAGGTCAATTGATTGAAAAAAACTCATTCACCCTCTCATAAATTTGAATTCATATGCAGACAAATGCACCTTTGCACAATTCACATGGAATAGTTAGTTAATAGTTTCACTTGATCTGATATGACCAGTGACAAATGGTGGCTAATGTTAGCTAGCAGGTAGGTAGCAGCCCTACATCAGCTGAGAACATTGTGCTTACTAGGAATATATGGTGTTTCTTCAACAACAAAGCCTGGGTGACCCCTGAGCTAAAGGCCCTACTCAATCAAAAGAAGACACTTTTCAGTTCTGGGGACAAAGCAGAGCTGAGTGAGGGCAAGGCCACCTATAGGAAAGAAGTTGGAGGAATGCTTCAGTCTAAAAATACGAGAAAGATCTGGAAAGGACAGTGTAAGGAGCCCAGTATCTGGAGACAGAATGCTATATTTGTTGAACATATTTGACTCTACTCACCCTCCCTCTACCACCCACCAGAGAATAGACTAGTCAGTGTCTCAACCAGACTCTTTATGGCCATTGAACCCCTCTCTCTATAACAGTCAACCGGGTGATGAAACAGTCGAGGAAGATCAAGTTGAGGAAAGATGAAGTTGAGTGTGCCCAACCAACTTATTAGCACCATTGTTGCTTGTAAAGGAGAACGGTGATTGCTAAAATAAATGGTAAATGGACTGTACTTATATAGCGCCCTTCTAGTCTTCCGACCTCTCAAAGCTCTTTTACACTACATATCTCATTCACCCATTCACACACATTCATACACTGATGGCTTAGCTAACATTAGCCAACATAAGCTATACCAGACAACACAAGACACCTGGGAACACTGAAGTTTATAGTTACATTACATTTGTAGGAGCCAGGATATGTTCATTCATCTATGTTCACATCAGCCTGCCTGTTCTTATTCCTTTCAGACCAATAGAGATGTACATCATGACGGTGCTGCACCGTCCTCTGCAGCTGAAGCCCGACCAGCATTTAAGGACCCTCCTGTTGCTGGAGGCGAGAGAACTGCCAGCCAAAACTCAAAGGACTCGCAGGCAGATGTGCCTGGACCTGCTAGTCAGCCTGCTGAACAAGTTACACAGGCTGCTGCGAAAGACAGGCCACTGAGCCAGTTCTCGGCAGCTGAGGGGAAGACAGCTGTAGGGCCTGCTTCTGGAGAGGGAACCAATAGCAGGTCCAGTACTGGCAGGGGGAGACCAGGGAGTAATGTGTCAGAGAAAGTAGCCAGCCAAGAAGCACCATCATCCTCCAAGCAAAGACACAGGGATGCACAGCAAGACCAATGAACGTCTTTATTTAATTCTCAGTGGATGAAAAAATACAGACAAAAATAAATGCCCATTAACTGTCCCAGTTTTAGGTCAATATATATATATATTCACCAAGGAAAAATATAAAACGCTTTTCTTATAATGTTTTGAATATTAAATTAAACATTATTAATCCGCAACTCACACTGCGATCCAGATTTCATTCACACGACAGACCTGAGTAGACAGAAGAGTAAAAAAAGAAAGAAAAAATAAAATATCCTTAAATATATTTAAGATTTAAATATATATTTATGTAGACAGTAGCATGAAAAACACATTCTAAAATATCCTTTGCATAGGTATTATAAAAAAAAAAAATACAGTATATGTCACACCTCCAACCAATAAAAGTTTTGAATAGCCTAATCAATATCGCCTGCAGCCTCTGTGGGTTTTTCTTTATCACTTGTCCCTCTAGAATGAGTTATTGTTCTGTGAGCTGACCAGAGTAACAATCAAGTGTTCAGTGCCATTAACCACTGCAAAACAAGAAGCTATTGTTCTCTCCTCCATGGGAACACAGGAAACACGAGTTGACCATAGATATGTGTTTCTAACATTTTAGCAACATTTGGGGCATGATGGGCGGTATATAAAAAAAGCAAGTCTCAGTCTTTATACTATGAGTCAGGCATAAAGGAGAATATAGGAATATACCCTAAGAGGTCCTCCAGAAACACACAGAAGTGACTTGAATATGTAATTGATAGTTATCAACGGGACTTTAAAAGAGCCCAGACACACTCCCATTAATGTGTTTGATAAAATCATTTGTTTACAATCAAAGTGGTTGACTTTGTTCATACTGAACAAAGTCCTGAACACCGTAAGGCTCTAGGTGCGGTCATACTAACAGATGTGTGTGTGTGTGTTACATTCTAACTTGGGCTCCATGGCAAAGCACAGAATGGCCCTGTCCCCATGACTCACTGTTATACAAGCACATGATTTTCAGTGATACTTTCTTTACACCTCAACATTCAAAAACAATGGACAGACCAATGACCACCTCTGCTGTGTCTGATACATAAGGCATAACAATATATCACGTGGACTTTCTTGCCTATAGCTTATAATAAAACAAGAGACACAACAAGTTATCACAGAGATTGGTCAAACATTCTTCATATTCTGAATTTTCTTCATATGGAAGGAATTTTCTTCAGAGTTATTATTATTATTATAAAGTTAATTAATTTACCCTTCAACAAGGCACAAAGTCACACAATCAGCCTTCATACAAGGTCCAGCAGATCAAACCAAGGTAAATCATTATTCTGGCAGGATGTCACTATACTTGTCGTGTAGGTGTACTTGCTTTTGTTGAGATCCTGATTTTGTTAATGATTACCCAGTCCTTCTGTCCAGCTGTGACAGTTATCCTCAAACAGGAAGAGGTGGAGCTATACTTCTTGTCAATCTCCTGCATCTCAAAGTTTCCGTTCTCTAACGTCCCCACTGTCTGGAACTCTTTACAACTCTTCTCCTTGTTCATGGTAGCAACCACATCATGACCTATTTCCACCTGAGCTGACTCCAGAAGGTCTTTGCCCCCTGTTCCTGTTTCTACTAATATCCCCATCACCACTATAGGCTCTTTGAACACCACTGTCAGGTAGCTTCCTTTTTCTGGGGAGCGTCCCCAGAAGAATCCCTCCCCGGCATCCCAGGCCAGTTTGGGGAAGTGGTCCTTGTAGGCGGACATATTAGAGTAAACCTCAGCAGATGGATTGGTGTAGGGCCCCTCCTCAAAGTCCTTGTCCTTTAGCTTGTTGTATGTCCCTTGGAATGAGGAGAAAGTCCCCACGTGTTGGAACAGAGAGGGTTTGAAGATAAGTGGCTTTTTCTGAGTCAACAGCACTCTGAAGTGAGACATTAACCAGTCACAGGGCATTTCCTGGTAGAAGAGGTAGAGGAAGCGCGCCAAGAGAGGAAGATGGGCTGATTTGTAGAGTTTCCCGATGTAGCCGAGCGCTGAGAATTCTAGCATAGCCCACGTGTCCTTCTTCGCCTCTTGCTCCTCAACATGCCTCTTGATGGTGGTCACAAAGTTTTTTGCAGACAAGATGTCATCCTCCAGCTGGAGGTAGTATCTGCTCAGACCAGCACTGTAGTGGATCAGAAAGGCGTAATCCATGTTTTGCTTGGAACGGAATGATACCCTTTCTGGAGCATCATTGTAGTTCCTCTTTAGACCTGCAGGTGAATGAGAGACTTAGTATCACAGCATCAACTGAACAGTCATGTTCCCCTGTGAATCAACTTTATTTTTGACAGAGACAGCTGAAGAGTGACAGGAATGTGGGGAGAGTGAGACGGGGAATGACATGCAGCAAAGAGCTGCAGGTCGGATTTGGACCCTGGGCTGCTGCTGAGCCTTCGTACATGGGGGCGGATGCTCTACCAACTGAGATAATCAACACCCCTCTCCTGTGAATCAATTTGTACACTAGTAGGACGATCACATGTGCACTGTACCTGTAAGAGGAGGGTACCAGTCCTGAGGAACATGGAGGACCACGAGCTGGCCTTGTTCCAGCTCTAAGGCAAAAGCAGTTTTGATCTCCTTCACTGTAGCGACTGTCCAGCTGAAATCAAAATCTGCTAGCAGAACAATGACCACCATGGAGGAACGCTCCTGAGGAGAAGACTGGGAGAAGAGGGACTGCAAGGTGGGGATCAGGTAGCTGCCCTTCTTCCTCTTCACTGATGACAATCCAACTGATAAATACCCTGAAACAGTCCAATGTGTTCACCATCAGTCTCTATTAGTATAATCAAATTTACCAATTAAAATTCCAAGCACTTCTACTGTAGCCAGGGGGCCTCCATGACAGGTCTGTGGCCCAGCTGATATATTTATTGGCCCCAATCAGACTTATACACATAATATGCTTCTGAGCATTGAGTACCCTATGCATTATTAGCTTCCATCTGATATTTTACAATAGGAATATTAATTTAAATCAAGTCATTTAATTTGATAATTCAAACAATAATGTACTGAATATGTTTCAGAATAGTTCATGTGGAATAAAATAATTAATGTTTGGCATGTTAATCAATACCCTCTAAACAGGGTTTCCACCTTCAATGTGAAAATATATGGGATACCTTATAAGTAGGTTGGGGGTCCTCCTCCCCAACCCTCATTTGACTGTCTTACACTTAATGTTTTGCATTCTGTTGGATTTTCATGCACCAATTTGTATTTTGATGCATCATCATTAAGGTCCTCAGCTACTCTTATGAATGTAAAGGAAATAAAGAGTCAACAGGATTCAAAACACAATGCATCAATGAAATCAAGGATTAAAACATCAGATCATGGACATGTTCTGTCTAAAGAAACTACTCTGGTCTATTTATAGGTGCCCATTTATAAACTCACAGAGACCACTATGGTGGATGACTGAACAAATAATGAATAAAGATCAACCTGTGAGAGGTAAAGAGTGAAGGAAACACATTTGTCAACATTCACTGTTCATTTATCTAGGTGTTTCACCTAAAGGACGGTGTAATCATTAAAGACAGGAGAGTGACAGTGGCTGCTCTCATGGAATGGAATGAGCATTTCGGTATACAAAAGAAGTCAATTGACCTTTCGCCGAGCCCGGCCGCAAAACGCCCATCGTCCAGTCACACATCCTAGCAACGATGTACGATATGCGTTACTATGTAAGCAAGGTCTGTCAAGCTTTAGACTCCTAGCAAGATGGTGAAGTGCTGTGCCTATGGTGTATGTAAATCGGACAGTAGAGGAGTTGTGTTCTTTCCATTGCCAAAGCCAAAAACAACTGGAGCGGTGTGTACAATGGATTAAACAGTGTGGACTGTTGCGTTCGCTTAATGCCTATGGTTGATGAATGATCAGACACACAATGTCCATAACAATGTCGTTTAAGTAAGACGAACACATAACAACCATCCACACGGTGTTACCTCCTAACTTGTCCGTGTAGCAAACAACACTGAGAGTCCCCATTACAGAACACCTCCCCCTTTTTGTCCCCCTTATCTACTCTCTTTACCCCATAACACACTTTAACCTAGTAATCTCTTTTACTGGTAATTCAAACATTTCCAGGTATATCAGAACATGTTATCCTCAATCCTCACAGTACTCTTCTAGAACCCCTCTATCTCAGTATTATCATAGAACACATTTTATTTGTTATACTCTTTATCTCTCTGAGAACAGAACTGTCTCTTAAATCAGAATCTTAATCAGAAGGCCAAACGCACTGGAGGGGGCGCGTGACACGCTTCCTGATGAAGTCACATGTGATGTATTAGTGCTGTCAGTATGTATCTGACTGTTGGTTGACTGTCTGGTACCCTGTACTGGTGCGTGACTGGGGGTGTCAGCGTTGCTTGACTCTGTGGATGTATGATGTACCTCAGGTACTGTACTCTGGACTGAAACGTTATGAAATGTGCGCATGTGCGTACGATTTCTCCTGACCTGTCCATCTTCTGTGTCTGTTATGTATGACCTTGGTGTAGATGCCTGTTGTAGAACAGTCCTTTGTTGTTTTTCCATGGGAAGCCACACGGTTTGGCCCCCCTGCAGTTGTGATAAAGGTCGCACTCTGTGACGGCAGTTGTTTTGCAGACACTGGTCCTTCTTTTTCTGTTTCTCAGACTTCCTAAATTCCCTGATGTTTGGCCAGTGAGGGAGAAGGGCTGCTGGGAGCTGTGGTATGTTGGAGCGAATCTGTCTCCCCATAAGGAGCTGTGAGGGGGAATACCTGTTTTCTAGAGGTGTCGCACGATATGTCATCAACGCCTTTGCTTTCTCACCTCCTCCTTTCCACAGTCCTTTCACCATAGCCACTGCGCGCCTCTCTGTTTTCCTGCGGATACTGTGGACTACTGGTCACATAGTTGAACCCATACTCCATGGTAAAGGTCTTTAAGGGAGCTCCGCTGTATTGTGGCCCATTGTCAGATACCACTGTCTCTGGTGGTTTATGGCGACTGAATACGTCCTTCATAGCTGCCACAACTGTCTCTGCTGAAGCTACTTTAAGGTGAGCTACCTCTATGTAGTGTGAAAAGTAATCCACTACAAGAAGGTAAGTCTGTTTCTCCCAGAAGAACAAGTCTGTGCCAACACGTTGCCATGGACTCTCTTGTACTGATGTGGTCAGCAGGGGCTCTCTGTGCTCTGCCCTGTGCTGTGAGCATGTTACGCACTTTTCCACCAGTTGTCTGATATGTTCTAAAACTCCAGGCCACCAAACTGACCGGCGGACCCTTGCTCTACACTTAACAATACCCTGATGACTATTGTGTAGATTCTTGAGAATCTCTTGCCTCATGCAGTGGGGAATCACAATCCTCTGGCCTCTAAGCCACAGTCCTCCAGCCAAGGTGAGATTCTCTCTTTCAGGCCAGTATTCCCCCAGCTCTGGTGTGAGGTCACGTTTCTCTGGCCACTCCGTCTCACAATATCTGGTGAGACAAACAGGGTCAGCTTTCAGTTTCTCTTGTATAGCCTTCAGCCTGGCCTCTGTGGCAGGAAGGCTTTGAACAATTGCATCCACAAACACTTTGACCTCTGCCTCGTTCTTTTTTTCTTCTTGTCTACATGTGTGTTTCACGGGAGCTCTTGATAAAGGGTCTGTTGTTATCAACTGCTTACCCGGCACATGCTCAATGTCAAATGTGAATCTCAGCAGTCTCAGTCGGAATCTCAGAACTCTGGGTGGGAGCTCATCCAGTGCTTTGGTGCTTAAGCGTGGCACTTATGATCAGTCTCTAGCCTGAATCTTAGTCCAAGAAGGTAGGATGCCAAAGCCTCCTTCTCTATTTGTGCGTAGTTTTTCTCTGCATCCGACAGGCCTCTAGAGATGAATGTTGTGGAAAAATTGCTGAAGTCAAAGGTCAGTGGTGAGGTCAGGAAAGGAAGCCTGTTCAGGAGCCTTTGATGTCTTACACTGTATTATTTATTGACGCTTGATCAAGGAGAATTAGAGACACTCTCAAAGTTCATCATAACCCGAGTCGGCTTCACATTCTGCCCAACTCATCCTGGTGGATCGACTTTACACCTCTACAGATAACACCACAAATACTACACGCCCAGAAATAGTCAAAGAAAATGTCTTTACACATGGAGGTGTTATTGTCAACACATTCTAGTCTGGAGACAGAGATGTCTGTTTAACCTAAGGATAGAAAATTCCCTAACAATGAACACAACAGGTTTCCATGTTCCATCTGTCAGCTTTTGAGTCAACATGCCCCCAAGACCGAAAAATGATGCATCAGTTAATACACAAGTCTCTGCTGTGGGTGAGTATGAAGCTAACATCCGTGGGAAGATCATTTCAGCTTTCAGTCCCTGAAGGGTTTCTCTCTGTGGCTCTTCCCAACACCTTTCATTCTTTCCACTCAACAGGTCTCTGATTGGGTGCATGTATGATGCTAGGTGGGGTAAAAACTCCCCGCCCAAAAAAATCCCCACATTTTTGACTATTCAGTGTCAGGTCTTGTTTTTCAGCTTTTCCAGGACCTGATAAAGTATCTCATTGTTTTGTTGTATGTCTTCTCCATACACTAATATGTAGTCTGCATGACACACAACATCTGTGCAGCCCTCAAACATCTGTGACATGCGGTGTTGGAAGTGTTCAGGGGCTGACGAAATCCCAAACGGCAGGCGATTGAATGCATATCGCCCAAATGGTGTAATGAATCTGCCAGAAACCAGAGGTTGCATCAAGCTTTTTAAACACCTTCACTCCAGGAAACATAGCGAGTGTGTCATCTACTGCTGGGAGGATGTGTCTCTCTCTTCTAACCCACCTATTCAAGGGTGTTAGATCCACACACAGTCATATGGGTATCTTTGCTCTGGGTTTGGGAACCACGACCATACCAGCACACCATGGTGTGGGTTGTTTCACCTTGGAAATCACCCCCAATTTCTCCATGCACTCCAGCTCCGTTCGCACTGCACCCCGCAGAGGTAGAGGCACCCGGTGTGGAGATGATAGAGCATGTGGGACAGCTTAGAGTCCCCATTACAGAACATGGACGGCCCCACTCCCAGCTAAAAGTGTCGAAAATAACGAAGCATACATACGTCTGCTCAAAGGTAAGGACTAACATTTAACGTTAACTACGTACTGTGTTGTCTAGAACTAGAGGCAAGAACACAAATTGGACCAAAGATATACCATGACAAGGATATCATTGCTAGAACGTTACCCTCTAAGCTAAGTTCAGCGAGCCCTTTAGCTTTAGCCAACATTAGTTAACGTGTTAGCTAACGGTAGCTATATTAGCTATTGTGTTGGGTCTCAATGCTTGGAGCTCCCACGCCTCCTCCCGTACTCACAGCTCCGGTTGCGAGATCGAGAGGCCCCGTCTGCCCCAGCCGTTCCATTACGGAGCCCGTCGCCGGTTAGCGCATCCCCGCACGCCCACCCACCTCCAGGGGTGGTGGTGGTTGTTGGGGACCCACTTAACCCGAGCGCCGGGCCTCCGGAGAGCAAGATGTTTCTCAAACCCCTTTCCTTGCCCAGATGAGGGGGAGGCTCCGAGCAGGCGTCCCCAGAGGTGGGGGCTACCTGGTTGATCCTGCCAGTAGCATATGTTTGTCTCAAACAATTAAGCCATGCAAGTCTAAGTACATACGGCCAGTACAGTGAAACTGCGAATGGCTCATTAAAATCATTTATGGTCCCTTCGATCGCTCCAACGTTAATTGGATAAATGTGGCAATTCTAGAGCTAATACATGCCAATGAGCGCTGACCTCTGGGGATGCATGCATTTTAATATTTTGAAAATTTCCCTCCACTGCATATTGTAACCCCTTTTGCCTCGATCTGGAGGATATTGTGGAGGTATTGTTCCAAAAACGGTCACTGACACGCACCGGTATACCTCTTCCTGTCATGGCACTCTGACGCGTTTGACGGACCGAGCAACAGTAACTAAGGGGGGCGGGGCTTGGCGAAAGGTCAATTGTACACACCTTTAGTTCTAGACCAAACAATAGAGTACGTGCAAATATGAAGGTCAGAGAAAGATGTGTAGTTTTCCTATGCAAACACTGTGACCCAGTTTAACACTGTATTACACAGCAACAGACGAGTTTGGTTTTCTGCTTCTTTCAGTGGTTTCACTCATGTGTCACTCACTCTGTTGAGTAGATGGTGCTCCAGCAAGCAGCTGATAGGATACATTGAGAGGCAGGTAATCTCCCTGTTCCACCCAGGACTCCTTACTGATCAACCTCTCCGTTTGCCAAGTTAACTCATTAGGAATTGGTTCGTGTGACCTTGACAGGCCCTGAAAAACAGAAACACACTGTTTGATACAACATGCATACACAAAACTCTTGTCTTCATATACTGAAGAGTGAAGAGTGATCTTAAAAGTGTAAAGCATTTGTTCAAGTCACGCTTCCTTGTAAAAGGATGGCTTTCAGGTTTAAGGTTTAAGGTATATTTGAATTGTCCGTGTGTGTGTGTGTGTTTACTCACAGCAATGAAGAAGTCCACATGGCTAATGAAGTATAATGCTCCGACGATAAGCAGCACTGCCAAAACAACATTCTTCTTCTTTGAATGACGTCGCATTTCCTACAAGGCCCCCCCACCCCCACCACACACACACACACACACACAAACCATCATGGTGTGTAACTCAGTCAGCACAACAGTAAATAATTCATCAAACAGTTAATGAATGTTTCAGAGATTCAGCAACAGGCGAGACTGGACTGCACGTGTGTGTTGAGGGATCTATTTGGTATGAATAAACAGCTCTGTATGATGCCTCACCCACACAGTGTATGTCAGTCCCACCGGGATTTCACTTTTTTTTTTGTTGTTGTGATTTTTACAATCAAAATGACTGATTTTGCGGCCCCTTTTTTGATGTTGTTTTTTTTTATTTTTAAACCACATCAAAAAGTCTAAACAGGCTTAATAAGACAAAAACAACCACATCAAAAAGTCTAAACAGGCTTAATAAGACAAAAACAAGGTATACAGATTGAGAAACACTGTTTCCTTTTTATTCTCTGTAAGAATCTTAACATTAGTACTGGAGTGTAAAAACACATTTACCCCAGTACTAAGTGAGGCGAGATAATTAACCAGAACAAACAATCCAAATGATGATGTGATGAGATTAAACAAAAATAACTGATGTAAATTTCACTTGTTTCTTTATTATTGTCTGAGAATTGGGAGCAGACAGGGCTTGATGGAATTGATGGATGATTATGATTATGATTATTAATACTTGTAAGTGGTATTCTATAGCTGACTTTTGGCGATGGTCGAGGACTTTGTTACACGGGCTACAAAATAGTTTTCCTCCGCTTGCATGTAAAATTGCCAGATATTGTTTTGCTCGGTCATTTGCAGATATATATGAGGGCATGTGTGTGTGTGTGTGTGTGTGTCAAACAGGTGGTGTGGAAGACAAATCTATGGCAGAGCCGTTTATTTAATCTATGGTGGAAAAAACATATGTGTCGTGGGGAAGGGGCGGCATGTTTGGTTATTTTGCAATAATTGTGCGACATAGTAGGAAATATGCGGCGTATTACACGGTAATCCACGCGATTGCAAAGTCGGGAAAAACTGGACGGACTGCTGCAGACAGTGAGGTAGTAAAAGACATTTGATGATAGTGCTGTTGAACGTGCTGTTCTCCATCTGCTGCTGTTATCACTTAACCACATCAGCGCCGTTTTTTTTGCTATGGGCAATGTGTGCATGAGCACCCTGAAAAAAAAAAAACTCTCCAGTTGTCTATACCGCTCATTATCAGGTCAAGTTAGTGGAGTGGACGCCCTCATTGTCACGTCAACTTCCTGCTGAGAGTCATACAGGTTGTGTGTGTGTCATAAGAAGCGAGGGGGAGGGGGGCGAGGGATAGACTGATCCCAGGCGGCAGGCCACACAACACAAACTGCTTCCAAATAAATTGTATTTCATTCCTAGAATTAACATAGACCCATATACCTACATGTAATTAATTGGGTTATGTGAAAAATGAAAGACTGACGTTGTTGGCAAAGGTATAGTGGTTAATGATGTGGAGTCTTCATCATGGACTTCCACTGATGCCATGACCCTTCCAGTGACAGTAGCTGAAGCTTATTAAAACGTACTTGAGGCCCACTGTGTCCGGACTTGCCATCATCAGCATCAATTATACAGTTCAGTAATGATGTAATTGATGATTTTGCATCAAAGAAGACTAGAAAAGTCAAGTTTTAGATTGCACTTCACACCTGTACTTAATGTTAATGCCAGTGAAACAGGGTGAAAAATCTGCAACAGTGCTACACTGTTCTTGTTACCTTTTATATATAATAAAGTAATACAAATCTAATACTGTAGAATCTGTCCAGGCTCGCGCCCTGGCTGACCAGACATTGATGCATTCATTATTAACTACCCCACAAATCAACTGTAAGGCTGTGACAGAATTAGAACTTTTTGTCTAACATTTCCTGGATGTCAAATCACTTGTGTCTTATCATTTTCTGAACTGACTGGCTGAATTTGTTCTACTTGTCTGACTGGGCTTAGAAATGTTTGCACAACACCTAAGCCCTAAAGGTGCATCTAATATTAGGACGCCCTCCCAGCGAGTTATTACTTCTTACACAAACTATTTTCCTTTTTTTTTTTTTGTGAATTCATACAATCTTATTTTCTTGGTGGCTTTTGATATCAGAGTTTTATTGGGCTTTAACTGCATCACATGACTCAGTCATAATAACTGACTGATTACTATGGGGTGCCGTTTGCTTCTGTCATGTCTACACACAGACCACATACATATACCACAGTGTGTGTGTGTGTGTGTGTGGAGGAGAAGAGGAACTACTGAGAGCTGTGCTACACACACACACACACACACACACACAATTCGCCTGAACATGATTGACAGAACAGGTGTGTGTGTGCGTGCGTGTGTTTTAAGACGGATTTTGAAATAAATAAATATATATATAAGATACATGAGCTAACGTTAGAATATTGTACCGTGTTATTGTTTTATCACGAGATAAACGACAGTTACAATGAAAGTAACGTTACTTTCAGTCAGCCGGACAAAGTTACCGACTGTTAGTTACAACCGGTTAAAACGGTTTCCGTGTGTATGCTATTATTAAGAAATGACGTTAAAATAATCAGAATGAGACTAAAGTTGGTTTATTTGAACTTGGATCATAATAAATAATAAATAAATAAATAATAAATAAATGAAGCGACGTCGACGCGCCTGACGCAACAGAAGCAAATAAAGTGAGCAGGGCGCATCTCGTACACTAACACACACATTCATACATCCAAAAACATACACAGAGAGACAGCTGGCTGTGTGTGTGTGTGTGTGTGTGGGACATGTCGTCCCGTTAAAATAGAAAGGGGTGTCCACTCACCGTCCTCGGCGCAGCGTTCTTCACAGTGGACTTATAAGGCACGGAAAAATCCATCCACGGAGAGGAAAGACTGACTAAACACCGTTTTCACATTCAAAGCTGCGTGTTAACCTCCGGGCTCTCCTCCCACACAGCTGCAGGCTGTATGGGCGTTGATATAAGACATCAGGTGGCTCCTCTGTGTCGTCACTGTGGAGCGATATCTTCATCTCCCGTGGATACGACCGACAGCATTCCACACAAAAAACAAAAACACACACACTGACTTACTCAAACAAACAAACCGACTCAGCAGGGATCCAGATGATTTTTTTTTTTATTATTTCCAGTGTTGTGGTGATTCAAACCACCCCGAATTCTGTAGACCTGATGTAGAGCAGAGAGATATTGAGTTTAAAGAAGACAAACTCCAGTTTCACCTGTTGCAAGAGGGAGAACACAGCTTTCAGTTCTTACAGACCCCGCGATCTGCACACCTTCACGCCCTGCTGAGTTCTGCGCTCTCTCTGGCTCCAGCTAGTTTTATTAAATCACACAAACGGTTACCTATTTGTTATTATCTTCATACAGGGTAGTCTGCTGGGTGCAGCCGACGTGTGTGTGTGTGCTCTTTTCTCAGACCATCGTGTCCTTGGGTACACTCTGTGCCTAGATTCAGATGCTTTGTAACAGTTTCTAGTCGTGCTCACACACATACCTCAGGCGTGGGATTGCACTCAGACACAAACTGTAATCTGCAAAAACACTCTGCTGGTTATACAACATTCTTAAAAGCAATAGTTCAACATAATCACACAGTTTAATATTCTTAAATGATTATTAGGCACTTCAGATAATATAATCCACAATAGTAAGATGTTCTGTGTCTGCTTTCAGTTCTAACCAAGGGGAGTCTCCTATTTCTCTGCTTATCTGCTCGTCTCTCTCTCTGTGTGTAGGCCTTGAACCTGCAACTCCTGCAAAACACTTATACTAGTTACACAACACTCAAAAGCAATATACTCTGTGTGACCTTATACTTACCCAGATCCATTTAACACACATCTATTTTAATTCAAACATTATTATACATTTCCACAATTCCCCCTTTTGATCTTTACTAAAAGATCACCTTTTTGTTTTGGGAAAACTTCGTTCCCCCTTTTGATCTCTCCAAAAGAGATCAATTTACATGTTGTTTTCCTGGATCTAACATTTTACTGTGAGTGTCCCCCTTTTTGCATGGAGATCTACAATTTTGGGTGGGGAGCTCACAGTAAATCCAGAGGATGATAGACACAATTACAATAGAGATAACAATCAAAACCACTACTAATGGGGAGGAAATGTGGTTATGCATTTACGTATTCAAACCAAACACTTTTGTTTTACGGTTAATAAAAATGAAGTTGAGTAAAATAATAAGCAAGCAAAACCTTCTGGTTGATAAGACCTTTTTCTATCTCTGTGTCCTAGGCGGTACCACCCCTAGGAGAGTTTGCAACCTTATTTATGGCTATATCAACACAACTCTTTAGCAATGTGCGACGATGATTAATAACACATAGGTGAGTAAATGATAAGATAAAAAGTAAAAGTTATAGTTGGATGAATAATAAAACTGAACACGATGCCTCTTGAAGATCTTCTTTCTTCAGACCCCAGGGGTAGACTGCCCTGGAGCCTAGGATCACCACCAGGGGATTATTCTGCCCCTTTTGTTGAGGTGGGATCTGTTTCTGAGTCAGCCGACTCAGTGCTCTTTTCTTGGAGATTCGTCTGGATCTCGCTCAAGGAACGCTGTGGCTCCTCAGCTGCTGCGCACTGGCTCCAATGGAACCAGGTGTCTCCTTTTCCCCTCAGGCGGACGGCGTGGGAGGTTCTCTCTGTCACCTGGAATGGTCCTGTCCACCTTGGCTCCGACCACTTCCTCTTGATGACCCTAAGCAGGACCCACTCTACCTCTGGCGGTGGAGTATGTTGTCCTCCTTCCTGCTGGCTTGTGACCTGTTGGAGAATGCTGACACCAAGCTCTGCAGTTCGTGAAAATAAGCTTTAGAGGTTAGATTCTGATCATCACATGTAGCAAGAGAGGGTCTGGAATGTGGTCCGGGGAAAGCCCTCCCCGTCTGCAACTCGTGTGGGGTAAACCTCGTGGTTTGATTTACTGAGCTTCTGATAGACATCAGAGCTAGTGGTAGAGCATCTAGCCAATTTAATTTGGTCTGTGCACAGATTTTGCCCAATCTTGTTTTGACAGTTTGATTCATTCTTTCCACTTTACCTTGTGATTGAGGATGATATACTGTACCAAAAGCGTGTTTGAGGCCCAACATGGCCTCCACCTTCTGGAGGTCCTGGTTCTTGAAATGGGTGCCATTATCTGACCTGATTTTTTCAGGGGAAACCATGTCTGGGGATGTACTGATTTACCAGAAACTTTATTACCGACTTACTGTCCTCTTTTTTTGGTTGGCCAGGCTTCTGGCCATCCTGTGTACGCATCCACACACATTAGTACATACCTGTAACCCCTGACTGAGCCTATCATATCTGTGTAGTCTATGATAATCTCTTTTCCTGGTTTGGCCCCTAGGGGGTACCTTCCCAGTTCTGGTCTGATAGTTGGTCTGGGGTTAAACTTTGTACATTGTTCACATGTTTTGATCAAGTACTGAGCCATGTCTTTTAGAAATGGATGCCACCAATTATCAAGATTTCTCATCATCTGGGCAACGCCCACATGTCCCACCCCATGAGCTTCTTCCATGGCTGTCTGTCTTAGTCCTGGAGGTAAGATGGGTCGGCCGTCTGGTCCTCTCCATAGTCCGTCTGTCTCTGTGCACCCTCTGGCTTTCCACAGTGACTTGTCTTGGGGAGACGCCTTATTTTGCAGTTCGATTACTCTGGTCATGTCGATTTCTGGTTGTAGCTCAGTCTCTGAACACATAAGTACAGTCTTTTCTGCCCTGTCTATGTACCCTGCTGTTGTTTTGCTGCTTGGTCGGCTGCGTCGTTTCCCTGTGTCACTCTGTCTGTCCCTGTATTATGTCCTTTACATTTTATGACTGCTACTTTTTTGGGAAGCAACAATGCTTCTGCCAATTCTTTCATCTCAGTCTCATGTCTGATTGGTTTGTTACCGGCTGTCAGAAACCCTGCTCTCAACCACTGCCCTAACTCTACATGCACTGCTCCTGCTGCGTATGCTGAGTCTGTGTAGATGTTGACTTCCTGTCCTTCTCCTAGTCTGAGTGCTTCAATGACTGCCACTCTTTCTGCTCTCTGTGCTGATTTCTGTCCTTCCAGTCTTTCTGCTTTTTGCGTCACTAGCTGTGAATGTCTCTGAGTTGACGTAAGCCACCACACTATGTGTTGTCAGGACGTTTAACTGGTGACCCATTACTATGTGTGCAGTTTTTTTGTATTAGCTTTGCTATCCCTGCCGCGTGTTGTGTGCACTGTGGGTGTCTTTTCCATGTTGTCTAGCATTACACTATTGTACATCAGTATTATCCTATCTCCCCCTTTTCTCTGGAACAGAATACCATTCATGCAGTTTTCTGTTACAGAGACATCTAGGTGGAAAGGTAGGTGGTAGTTTGGCGTGGCTAGCTCTGCTGCGTAAGCTAATGCTTGTTCGAGAGTGATAAATGCTGTCCCAGGGCTCGCTTTACCATGCCTCCTAACTCTTTAGTCTGATGTTGTGGGTGCAGAGCCAGTGAGACGTGTGTGCTCTTTTCTCAGACCATCGTGTCCTTGGGTACACTCTGTGCCTAGATTCTTTGTAACAGTTTCTAGTCGTGCTCACACACATACCTCAGGCGTGGGATTGCACTCAGACACAAACTGTAATCTGCAAAAACACTCTGCTGGTTATACAACATTCTTAAAAGCAATAGTTCAACATAATCACACAGTTTAATATCTTTAAATGATTATTAGGCACTTCAGATAATATAATCCACAATAGTAAGATGTTCTGTGTCTGCTTTCAGTTCTAACCAAGGGGAGTCTCCTATTTCTCTGCTTATCTGCTCGTCTCTCTCTCTGTGTGTAGGCCTTGAACCTGCAACTCCTGCAAAACACTTATACTAGTTACACAACACTCAAAAGCAATATACTCTGTGTGACCTTATACTTACCCAGATCCATTTAACACACATCTATTTTAATTCAAACATTATTATACATTTCCACACCAGTCAGCATTTACTTTCAGTCAGCAGTTATACAGTGACAGCCCCCAAACATCTGTACGATAAACTGCAGGGAAGGGTGAGGCCTGACATCTGGAAGTCACTGATACACTTACACACACGACTGGTGTTCAGTGTTTACCTTAAGGGTATTCAGAAAGCATGAGATTATTAAAGATGGGGAAACATATTTTGACAACAAATAAAAATCTATATTTAAAGCGCTCCTTCGAGGCAATGATACAGTGCTCTGCAGCACAGGGGTCAATGCATGTGTTGGTTGAAGTGGAGCACAGAAATCATCACACAGGTGTGTGTCAGGGCTCCTGTCCAACCCTGCATCCTGTGAACGAGTGAGGTGTTTATTTCCATCAGGACATGTGTTTGTATGTAAACACTACCATCTCTCTCTCTCTCTCTCTCTCTCTGTTCATTTTGGTGCAGTGGGTGCAGTCCTCCGTAGTGCCCTCATCAGGCCAAACTCCACCTACTGTAACCTCAACTATTCTTTTATCTGCTACACCTCCGGACTGTGAAGAAACTGACTTTAGAGGTTAAGAAGTTTATTTCTTGTTTGTTGTATCACTAACGTCTTTAACACCATTCGAGGCTGCCGTGACAAAGTTCTGTTACAGTCAGCTAACACAAGGGATGTGTGAAAATGATGGTGTGCGCGCGGCTCCATCGCTCATTTACGTGCCATGCGTGTTCCTTTGTGGTTTGACTAAGACGACTTTGCAAAGCGAGGGTTGCACCTTCAGGGTGGAGGTTCTATTTCACAGTTGTGGTTGTGGTCATTCAGCATTTTGTACGGATATTCAGAGCAATGACGCGTCTGTTTAGTTCCTCTCTGAGGAGAGTGTGTGCAGTACAGTTTTAAGGATAGAGAGAAACCCCTTCAGAGCTTGGTCATCTCTTGGTTGCTGCTTGAGAGTCACTTTTACTCCTTCTTCTTTTCTCACGGACTCTTTCCCACTCAGCCCGTCATCTGTGGTTTGCACTCCTTCTCTCACCCGCTCCGCTTGCATTCCCTCTACGCCCACCTCTCCGTCACACATGCCTTTCTTTGCCCCTGCCTTGTTATTCGCCTCTCCGGTGTGCAGCAGCTCCCCCAGTATGAGTGTGCTGCGGGGTGCGTCACCGGAGTGCCCATGCTGGGCATGTGTGTACAGGTAGACCCTCCAGGGAAGAGTGTGAGGCGGCGTGAAGGCCAGAGTCTGAATGTTTACTAGCTGCAATCCAGCCTGAAGGCTTTGTGGTGAACAGTGAGGTATTGCAGTGCTATGGAACCACGCTTCCAAGCACACATAATCCTCCTCCTCGACCATTTTCTCAGCGCCTAGCCACAACAAAACAAAGAAAAGAAGCAACAAAGAGTCAGAGAAACTGATACTCAACTTTTACTTTAGTACTTGAGTAATACAATGATACATTTCACTACTGGAAATGAGTTTTTAAGGCAGGCTCCTGTCATTTGCTCCTGTTAAGCAGGTATCTCAGCCCATGAAGAAGAAGAGTCTCCTTCTATGTCATTACCTTGCTCAGAATGCAAAGCCTGTCGCTGCAGCCACAGGCGCTCAAACTCCTCTGGGCTGAGAGCCGGGGAGAGGGACAAACTGAGGGCGACCGCGACGCTCGAAGCCAAGACATCAGCACAGGAGTCTGTACGCCGACTGGCACTGTCTGAGTCTGGAAGAGGACATGGAAGAATGAGGGGAAGGATGCAGGGACAGAGGAAAGGGAAGAAGGGAGGGAGATAGAGAGTTAGGACGAGTGCCACGGGAAGAGATTTGTGATTTAAAGTTGGCACTGCGTTCCAAGAAATGGACCTTAACCTTGAGGACAAAAACATTCTTTGACCAAAAATAGCACAACCTAAGTACGTAAGCCTGATCAATGTGGACCCATTTAAGGTGGCATGGAGAGATTTGTGGCTCTCTCAGTAGTATCACATTAGAGATAAGTAAGCTGCAGTGGATTCAGTATTCAGACCCCTCTATGTACTGCACACATTACTGTGTTAAAGGTTCTTTTTTTTTAAAACACGTGCATTTATTCAAATAAAAAGTTAAAGTTGCAGTGTGTAAGATTTGGGGACTTTTATTTTCAGAATAAGGCAGATGTGGAATAACTAAAGAACTAAATAGTGACTCTAGACATGGCCCTTTTAAATATTGTTTTTCCTTTACACCAGGAAGGTGAGGGTGATGTGCAACTGAATCCTACACACTGGACCTTTAAAAAAAAAAAGATTAAACACACAGATGTAGCAATAAATGTGAATCTTACTGTTCTAACCCAAAATGTTTAATATAAAACGTTTCATGATGTAACAAAATAAAACTTTAGGTCGTGATACCAGTAATATGCTGCAGTACAAAGCAGTGTTTACCAGTGTTTCCAGCCAGAACCTGGGCTATATATATATTCTACTTGTAAAAAAAGAACATGTGTCATTTTCACATGCATGGTCCTCAGGTTACACTCTGCACTGACTCCAGGTATACTCAGCAACCCCACACATGTAACATAAGAACATAAGCTGATCAAATTCATTTCTTACTTTGTTCAGTAAGCTCCTAAACTTTGAGTCAGTCAAATGGAGTTTACAAACGATTGTGGATTCTCTGTTTGCCTGCATGCACAGGCTTGTTAAACACGTGCTGGACTTGCCTGAAGACATTTAAGAAGCTAGCCTCAACTTTTCACAAGCAGACTTGGATTGTACTGAAAAAGAATCCAGCCTTGCTGATCACCGAAACTTCCATAAATAATCAGTCTACAAAAATGGATTATCTGGAACATCAGTCAAGAAGGAAAATCCTGCTGATAGATGACTGAAAATATGAATCTATAAATTATATGAAAGACTTGAAGCTTAGAGAAACAAAAGAGGGAATTCATTGAACTAGAAAACTCTACCATGCTGGTCATCTTGGATCCATGGTGGCTAAAATAAGTAAGACATTTCAAAGACAGCAAAGCCCCTGAAATTAAACATTTCTTTTTTTTAGATATTTTAACCTTTATTGGTATAATGGTAAATGGCATGCATTCTTCTTAGAGACTTTTAAAACTGCTCTGAGTTCCTAAGTATTCTTTATGCATCTTTATCTTTATCATTGGATCCACAAACAATCTACCAGAAGATTCCCATTTGCATTTTGTTCATCTTAAACTGGTCCACAAGAGAAATGAGGATTGGAGGATTGTGAGGACACACACATATATGCATACATAGCAGCTTTAATCTGTGTAGATGGGATTTTTGAACCTTCACTGTAAGATCCACTACAGAGATATACACTCACCTGAATGAACCTTCTCCACTTGGCTACAGTTCAGTGTGTCTGAGAGGTCAGTGTTAGTCTTGGGTTCAAAGGTCACATGTTCTGGGCTTCCTCTGCTGGCTGACTCCATCTCTATGGTTCCCTGCCTCAGTGGCTCTAAAGTGTTAAAACTGCGTGCCCACTGGCTGATGGGCTCCGCGGGGCGGCCAATCAGAACACCCAGGGAAGGGTCTGACCTCCGACCCTGGAGGACCTTTCGCGTCTCTCCTATCCCACAATGCAACAGGCGGTAGTAGAGAAGCGCCTGGTCGCGTACGCACATGTCTGTCTCCTCCTCTGGAAAACAAGTGAGTGACAGGGTCATCTCTTTCTCTCTTCTCACACATTTACACACACATACACATACATACACACACCTATGCAGTAGTGCAGCAGTCTTCCGAGCATGTCTTGCGTCTCAGCAGGCCGGCACAAAAACAGCCTCATGGTGGTCGTCAGCAGCTCCATCTTGACCCCCAAAGAGGCCTCACACCTCACTCCATCAATGAACACCTCCAACGTGTAGGGAGCACTGGACACTCGCTCACCATACACGCCCAGCAGCCACAGCAAGGCCTGCCTGCCCTAATGGAGAATGAGCAGATGGATGCAAATGATTCAGTTGAACACTCAGTAGCTGATTAGATCTCTGCCCATGGTACACTGCTCTGTTCGTGACAAAGTAAAGCCAACACAGAAGTTCTAACATTTCCTCAAACGTTCTATACATGCTTTGTGCATGAATTCTATGTACAGGGAAGTTTAGTAAACATCGGACATGCTCACAATAATCAGTATCAGTCTCAGTTTATGATTATAATGCCTCGATATGACCCACATAAACAAATCAGACCATCACATATTCAAAATGTCTTCCAGGAAACTTCCCTGCATGAAAACATGAAAGTTTCATCCTCTGCTTAAGTTAAAGAGTTTCATGTTGTTCATTTGGACTCGCTGGCTCGTGGCTGTGTGCAGCCACCGAGTTATGTCCATTTATGTTTGTTCTGTCATGCATATTTCTCACTCTGCAGTGTTCATGCGAGCCAACCAGAGTCAACACATAATTGTGTTGTAGCTTTAAACCAAAGCTCTGAACGCTTCTTTTCACTGAGTGAAATGTGACATTTAACAAACATTGTTGTTTATCTAGTCGACTCTTGTCCTTCCCAGTTTTGTTTATGAAAATTAAAAACGTCTGTTTAAACAAATGCAAAGTGGTGTTTCCAGAATCGAACAGGAATGGCAGTTGGTGGATGAGGAAGAAAGATGGTCGGTTAATCATTCATATTCAAACAGCTTCTAAACACTACTCGATGATCTGTTCATTCAAAAATTAAATCTACCTTTACTACATTACATAGTGGAATGAGTCATTTCACTTAAAGGTGGAGTAGAGTGGAGTGATTTCTTTTGGACGCTGAAGCTTCTGCATCAATTCAGTTACACAACATAATCAGAAGTTTGCAGCCTACAGAAAACGATAACCTGCATACGATGATTGCTGATTTCATGGCCTGTATTTACTGATGAAAAATTAGTGATGTGCAGTAATACAGAACAAATACAGTTTAATACATTCTCATAGCGGGGAAATTCATTTAACAGAAAATGTGAACATCTATCACGGAGAGATAGTCATGGAGATAAATGTTCAGCAGTCACCCAACAGAAAAATCTGAAATCTAACAGACACTTTTGTAGTTTGCAGTGGCTGATGGACTCTGACCTGGCTATCCTGCAGCGTTTCCTCACAGCCTTCAAGAGCCAGACACACAGTGTCGCTACACTGAGGACACACCCAGACCAGGTCGCGCATTGTCTGCACCACCGCTGTGGAGTGGAAGTAAGGGAGGGAGGGAGAGAGAGAGAGAGAAACAAAGATTGAAAGATGTCCTGGAGGAAGAGCATACAGAAAGTAGGTGCCACACTGGTGGTGACACAATGATGAAATGACTCTTTCATCTAACAGTCATTAAATGTAGCAGCTGTACACTCACAGCACAGCATGTGATGTGTATGCGTGGAGGTAACCACTTTTACCTGAAGTGATGTGGTCCTGTTTGAGTGCGAGCAGTCCGGTCAGGATCTGTAGACAGCTGTCGCTGTAGCTCCGTCCAATTCGACCTGCACCCAGTCCATACACACAGGATATGAGTGAGAGTGTGTTGGTAAATCAACATCCTGATGATCAGATTTCAAAGAGTTGAAATGCTTCGGGATTCTAAATGTAAGATTCAAGATTTATGAATCTTTATGATGTTGACAGTTATATTTGAGATCATGTGTAAAGTCAAAGAAACAGGAACTGTATTAGTATGAATGAAATATGATACTACCACAGAGGAAGGTAAGTCACTGGGTGGATGTGGATGTAACTGCACGTGTTTGTCTTGTAATAAAGATGTAGTGTGTGCATTGCACTGCCACATAATACTAGGAGCGTGCGTGCTGGGGTGTGTGTGGGGTGTATCTATTTACCTATGGCTGAGATTGCAGCCTGGGCAGTGTCAGTGTTGACATCAGTGCAGTATCCTTTCAGCTCGTCTAGTAACATTGCTACATTCTCATCATTCACCAGCTCCACCAGCACCTGCAAAAAAAATACAGCACTGTTAAAGTGGCCTGTAGTGCTAATCCTGGGTGCTCAATTTAGTATTGCACTTCCAGAAAGTTGCAAAAATCAGTGAAAAGTGAAGCAGCAGACGCAGAGATATCCTCACTGTTAGTCCCTCGTATGGGTCCAGCTCCAAACACTCAACTGTCAAAAACTTTCTGAACCTTCCAACTTCTTTAACCAGCACTGCAGGAGCGATAAATCAGCTGTTCTCCACAAGTTGTTAGCACATTAATGGAGTAAAGTTCTCAGAATAAGAATCGGAAAAAGGTTTATTGCCAAGTACGATTTTACACATACAAGGAATTTGTATGGGGACCCCCCTAGACTCCATAGAGGATGTGGGGAGAGGAGGATGCTCCTGCAGGAGACTGTCGGGGGCTTAAACAGCTGCTTCAGCAACAGGCTGCTGCTCCCACCATGTAAGGAGGAGAGTTACCGCAGGTCCTTCATTCAAGCATAGCATGAAGACTTGAGACAGGGGGAAACAGCTAGTACTTCTGAAGCTCACTAATTAAGTTCAAATTATGTTCAATCTCATTTGTTTAATTGATAAAAAAACACAAGACTGTTGGGAGCAGACGTTGCCAGGCATCCAGCAGAGACTCTTCTGATCCAACTCATGCATTATTGAAAGAATGTACTTTGTAATTTGTCATTTGACTTATGAATGAATAAGAATTGCATTTGAGGTACATTATTTTTTAGTTTGTTAAAACTAAACATAAAGCAGCAGAATGAATGCAAACATATCTGCATATCTGTTCCATGATGATGATGATGATGATGATGAACAGCCCACTTAATGTTTAGCAAAGCAAAACAAAGTTGTCAACTCAATAGTTTTGGATCATAAGTAATGTAGTAAGCCAGCGTACAGTCTGCTAAAGAAAGAAGTTTACGGCATCACTTGTTTGGATTCTAGTTTTGAAACAAACTTTATTTACACAAACAGCAAATTGCAGCAAATTGAGTTCAGCTCAGCATAATGAAGAAGAAAAGATGAATCACCTGCATCTTCCTTTGCTTGATGTAGGCTGGCTCAGCGTAGCCACAGAAGAACCGTTTGTAGTGCGCCCCCATCAGGCCAGGAAGAGAACGCAACAGCAACTAGAAGAAGACAAAAGACACAATTTCATTTCTTAAACTGTATCAACACAAACATCTGACACGACATATCCACAAACAAATAATCTAATCAACCAGATTATAATTGCCTTCAGCACATTAACACAAACAGACACACACACACACACGACTGGCTTTCTTATGCAAACAGTGCTGTCTGTCAGACAAACAAAAGATTTTGAACATTTGCATTGGCTCTCGTCTCTCGTCCTCAGAGGTGTTTACTGCATACTGTATGTATGTAATATGTAGAGTAGTTCAAAAATAAAAGGAGAAAGCAGGTAAGTGCAAACTTTTGACACATCTGGCTGAACATAATTTAACATTAATAAAATAACATTAATTTATACTTTTTCTTTAAGGCATTTGGTCGTCCTATTCTTCTTCTAATTAACGCTTGTTCACACCGTGCACTGAATGCAAGAACACTACAACTGTGCATTGTTGTTGTGTAAAGATTTGACAAGGTTTGCTTTAAAATGAAAGTGAGTAAATAAGTGAGTAAAATAAATGAGTAAATATGAGTTGACAAAGTGTAGAAAGGAGTTTGAATACTTGTGTGATGGCGGAGGGATGAAGGAGTTACATTGTGGCTTTCAATGGCTTTACATAATTGGAAATTGCTGGCCTTGAAAGATGCATAATATTCATAATGTATGAAAGACTGAAAGAATTCTTTTAGGTTTGTTGGAAAGCTAACTCTATTTAAAAGGAGCAGTGTGGAGCAGTGTGGCTTCTAGATCTAGTGCTGTAGTTGCTAATTGCAGCTCATCCATTCCTTCCTAGTATGAGGGAGAAACTACAGTGGCTTTAAAACGCATGATAAACATTGAAGGCCCTCATTTTCACAGGCTCGACATTTGAATGATCCACACTGACCTGTATGTGGCAGAGCGCAGTGAACCTCATCTCTCTGGATGTGCTCCCACAGGCGGCCAGCAGAGGCCCACGCACTCGCTCCAGGGCTGCCAGACTGACAGCAGGCAGGCTGGAGCAGAGGCTGAGGAAGAGGCTAAGGGTAGCAGCCATGACTGGTGGGTGGGGGCTGACCAGGGAGGCATCAAGCAGGGACAGGATATTAAAGAGCTCGTCCTCCGACTGAGGCTGGTAACGCTGGAGGATCCTCAGCACCTCACACTGACCCCAAACATCACAGTCCTTCAGCCTGCCGTGACAGATACAGAGACTTGTAGACAGAAATATCTCAACTATTAGATGGAGAGTCACAAAACATTCATGGTGATTTCAGAGAATTCTCTAGAAATCAACTGAATTTTAGGACATGCAGTTTTTGACACTTTGACGTTTGGCTTCATATTGCAGAAGTTGTCGTTTCAGTCACACATATGCAAAAGCAACCATCGCTTACTGAAGCTAAATGTGGAAAGTGCAGAATGTGCCACACACACTACTGCACTATTAAATCAAAATGATGTAATAGTGCAGCCAAATAGATTCGAGTGAGAGGAGGGCTCAACCAGGATAAGTCTCTAGTGCACTTGCTCTATGGGCCCCACAATGTGGAAACATATGTGGAAGATCTGAGTAACTTTATGCATGAAAAACAACTTTTTTCGGCTTCATGCATCACTGAAAAGTTTCTGTAAAAAGGGAGAAGCCCTGCCTCCAACGCTGAAGACCAGTCCTCTTTAGGTTACACATAAACAAATCCAATCGAGGCACCATCGCCTGCAACACACACATATACTGAACTTCACATGGAGCCGGGATGCAAATCAGATGCAGACAACCTGTTTGAGAACCTCTGCTTTGTTTGCTTAAGCATGCTGATGTTAACATTTAGCTGTGAGTACAGTCTCACAGAGCTGAGTCTTTTTAAACATCTTCTGTAGGCAACAATCAGCTTAGGGCTCAGAGTCACAGTCAGGATAAGGAGGTCAGAACGTAATGAGAGATGGACTAAACCAATGTTGGTTCCTTTTTTCATGGAAGTACAGTAGTTGAGTAGATGTAGGTACGTACTTTCTACCACTGTCTGTATATCATACATACATACATGATAATTCTTAATATCAAATGTTGGAAAGTAGTTGGGAAAGCTGAAAGGAAATATCTCAAAAGAAAAGAACCTGCAGTGACTTGATATGAATCATCTGATTGCTCTCCCTAATGCTTTCCTGTTGTTAGGAAGCAATTTGGCTGTGCTGATTTGATTAACTTTCTGCAGATAAACAGTCGATGTATACACACAGAGAGACATGCTCGGTACTGCTGTGTTTTTCAACATGGACCTTCTCTTCCCCTGTTTTGACGTCAAAATGACCAACAGGGACGACGGGTTCTGAATCTGGTCCAGTACTGAGTGAGAGCGCTGCAGCCAGTAACCTCAGTGCTTTGTTTAATGACACAGATCTCTGAGCCAACCTGTTCA